>NC_091103.1:530000-562500 GCF_024713975.1 Paralichthys olivaceus
TTAAAATGTAAGTTTCAAAAAACATCTTAATGTTAATGAAGGAACGAGCAGATCAACACACACACACACACACACTGTATATATATATACATATACATACAGATATATATAGATATAGATATAAAATAATGTTTCTGTAATATACAGAGTAATCATTTAGGACAGCAGATCTCTGGTTTTGAATCAAACAAACAAACAGCAGTTGGGGACTCAAGAGTGTGAAGCTTCAGAGTTTGAGTTCAATCAGGTTCATTCAATCTTTACTGACCTCCAGCACTGACGCTCAATTTAAAACCATTTCCTGTTTCAGCGCCGACAGAATCGTTTAAAATAAAACCTGAAACATTTCATAACTTCTGCATCGTTGCAGGTTGAAGGATGGAAATTCAAATGTTTCAGAATCAAACTGATTCCGTGGTCGTCTGGCAGAGTTCAGCTGGGACACGTCACGTCTTACCTCAGATCAGGCGTCTCAGGCTCAGAATGTTTCTGCTGGTTCTTCTCGTTGTTGGTCGGTGATGAATCCTCTGTGTGAGAACCTGCTCTGATCTCTGCTCCTCTGCGCTCGGCTCAGGGTCGATGAACTCTGGGAAAAAGGCCGAACCTCCTCTGAGCACACATCAGTGTCGACACAGTTTCACTGTTTTTCATGAGCAACGTTCAGCCTCCAACTTTTCTATAAACATGACTTTTATTCACATGAAGAACAAAAACAGTGCACATGTTAATGTTTGGAGAATTTTTATCTCCGGAACAAAATCTGAAAAACTTATTGTTGCTAATTAAGTCAATGAAAATGTTCAAGATGTAAATCATAAGTATCTTGTTGATGATCAACTTCAGTGATGGATCATGTCTGTTGATCAATCACAGTGAACTGCAGAGATCTGTCTGTCCACCGGAGGGCACCAACATAAGGATTTTACTCTAACTCGTCTGGTTCAGTGACCGTACGAGAAAAAAGGACATTTAACCTCATCAGAAGTTGATCAATGATCAAGATTGATTTAAAATTGTCATTATTTGAAATGTTTCCTCTCAGATTATTTCCAGGTTTGTATGAAGTTACAGATTTTTACACTTTGGCATCAAACTTACTAATAATTTATTCAATGTCACGTTGTCTAATTGTTTTTTTCATAAACCTAAAGTTGTGTGTATTAAATAGTGAATCAGTGACATCACCTGGTCCAGTGGGAGTCACACACATCAGTTGTGTGTCAGTGTGTGGACTTCAGACCTCCGAGTGTTTCTGTTTGTTTGCAGGTCAGAGAAACGTCCGCATCAAACTGAAACCTCAAACTTCAGAGACAGAAAATCAGTCAAAGCTTTTTATCACATTTCATCACAACTCTGAAAACTTTGTTTCTCACGTTTGTCTGAGCGATGAAACCGACAGCACGTGACTCAAATCTCTATTTAGTTTATTTCTTGGAGCTTTCCTCCTTTGAAGGACAGAGCTCAGTTTAATTAATTTAATTAATTATTAATCTCAGTCTGTAAACACTTGACACGAGGTCACTGTCACCTTTGACCTCCAGAATCTACTCAGTTCCTCTTTGAGTGTCATTGACCATTTGACCACATTTGTCGTCGTGTCCACAACGATACGGACGACTGGACTCAAAAACATAATACCTCCGGCCACTAGGTGTCGCCAGGCATAAAAGTCAGAGGAAATGTCTGTTGGAAGAGAAGTGACGACATCCTCGGTCTCTGATCTGAATCGTCTGTGAAGTCGACAGACGACAGCTCCACTGTTTTATTCAAATGATGTTTTTACATATGTGAACACAAAACATCGAAACCTGAACTCACCGATCGATCGACAACTTCGAAACATGAACTGGTTCAACGACTGATTCCAGTGAGAAGATCGAGAGACGAGCGCTGGTGAAACGGGATCTTTCTCTTTCAGTTCATCATCTGTCTTAGCGGAGACTAAATAAAGTTCGTTTCTCTACAAGAAAACAAATCGACTAACATCTGAATCCATGTTTCATACAAATACAAATATGGACGCAGGTCGTTATTTTAAATCCAGATTTGGTTTGCGTGACATCACCACAGGTCCTTGGCAGCTGGTCGGAGCAGGAAGCAGTTCTTCTTCGCACGTCTGTACATTTTATACAACTTTACATTTATATTCTGTCCTCGTCGTCTCACACGGAGCCTCCTCCGTCTCCTCCTCTTCCTCCAGTTCTCAGGTCGTGCCAAAGTTTGACGAAAGGTTCTCGATTCTTCCAGATCAATTCATGACCAGACAGGATGTACCAGCTGCACAGGGAGGAAACAGAAAATCCATCAATTAATGAATGAAACTAAAACAGATCATCCACCAATCACAGGCTTCAATAATAAAAACATCTGAGGCGTGATCAGATCAACCTGTTTATTTTAGCTGAGCATGATGGGAACTGACAGAACTCACATCCCAAATATGGCTCCTCCTAAATGAGCAGCGTGGTCGAAAAACCTCCACCCGAGCACCAGACCCGCCGTATCCATGGCAACGATGGCCTTCAGAGCCTGTGGGGAAAGAGGAGTGGTCAGCGGTGAAAAGATGATAAAGAGCACACGACTTGGGGCGAGGCGGGCGGGGCTTACGTTAGCGGCTGTGAATGTGAACATGGGAAGGAAGATGATGGCGAGTTTAGCTTCTGGCATTTTGGTGCAAACGGCCGCCAGGACGGTCATGATGGCTCCAGACTGAAAACACAAACAATCACATGACTTGAACTTCCTGCTCAGGAAGCAGCGATCACCAGAGACCCAACCTGTTTCCATGATTTCAGACAGACGGACGTATTTGAAGGTTCTCCAGCAAATGACATCACAGGAAGTAAAAATACCAACGTAGATACTGGAGGAACATGTCTACGGCAGCGTCTTAAGTTATTTATCTTACCGCTCCCAGAGACGGGCCGAACCTCCCGGTGACAATCTTACCAGCGTAACTGAAAAATGTAGAAAAGACACCTGCACAGACAGAAAGAGAGTTCAGTGCCCGAGCGTTTTCACAGACTTTCACAGTCTCGTTGTCGCGCTGAGTTGTCGAGAGCAGCACCTGCAGACAGGTAGACCGCGAGGAACTGCTCCCTGCCGAGCATGGACACAGCACTGGTGGAGAAGCTCCAGAGGACGTACATGTTTGCAGCCATGTGGAAGAAAGAGAAGTGGCTGAATGTGGAGAGAAGCATCGGAGAGCACAGCGTCTCTGCAGGAGGACGACAAACAACACGTCAACAATCTCAGCTCCACCACTCCCACGTCATCTGGTCAGAGTGTGACGGAGAGAGCACAGCGCCTGATGTTTATCGTGTGTGAGCAGAGACTCACTGGAGGCGGGGTTGGAGGTGAAGTACTGGATCATGAAGCGCTGCAGGGACGGGACTCGCCAGCAGCAGAACACGATGGCGTTAGCAGCAATGATCCCTGGGAAGAAAAACAAACCTGTCTTTAACAGTTCAGGTCGACAGAGAACTTTAAACTCCATTAACCCTTTAAGACCTTGGACACGTGTCTTACATGGTGTCTTAAGAAACGGTCGTAGACCATGAAAACGTTTTTGAAGTCGTGGTTCAGACGATGGCTGGCGAGTTCAGCCCCGTCACACGTACACGAATGTTTCAGTGAAGATGTTTCAGTTCACTTCCGATCTGTGCGAGGGACGAGGCTACAGACTGTGTCTCTGTCATAGGCTACATGTGGGGACCAATTTAAACGATTTGTTCAGTGTGTGTGTGTGTGTGTGTTCTATCTGCTGTCAATCAAACACAGACGTCTCACCTGTGACCGTCCTCTGACCTTCACTCAAACTGTTCCACCATTGGTTGATCTGAAACACAAACATCCAGGGCTCAGGTAAGAGGTGAGACTGAATCTACGCCGCAGACGGAACTCTTCTGTCTCACCTCTTTGCGGACGTCTCCTCTCTTCTGGGGCTTCATCTTCTCCAGCCAATCAGCTCTGATCTCATCAAAGAAGCTCTGGACTCTAAACTTGACGGACTCGTACTGCCAGATCGCCGCCGAGCCAAAAGAGCAGCCTGTAAACTGACATGGAGTTAATACCCGGCCGTGACCTCACCACCTCCAGCTCCTCCCGCTGAGCATCACCTACCCCCACAGTGAAGACCAGCGGTCTGATGAGGCGACTGAAGGCACGGGGGGAGGTGGGCGGGGCCTGCTGTTCCAGGTGGGGGGTCGGCGTCCTGCGAGGGATCGCAGCCTCAGACTCTGTGTGTGGGGGTCCTGGCTCCTCCTCCACCTTCTTGGATTCCGGTTTCCTGCCGACTTTTCTGAAGCCACACCTCTGCTGGAAGCTGTGAGGCCACCTGCTGGGAAGTCATGGGGGGGCATTTAAATCATGTTGGAGCCTTTTGACAGGAGACAATGTGGACACTTCTACGTCTTTCTCAATAAATACATCGTCTCCGCGTCTAATGTCACAAACTCTCTGCGCTGCCCTCTAGTGGAACTACTGATCAACAACCGTGGTGACGCAGAGGACGTGTGAACGAATGTGTGGATTGAAATGAATAAAGTTCAAATACATGAACCTTTAATAAGAAGGATGACGACGTGACGCTGATCAGCTGGACGAACAGATCACGAGTCAGTTTCATCATCAGGACTCGTTAATGAACATTGATCTGATTGAAGCTGCAGGTTCAATCAGCTGAAGCATCAATAATCCACAACTGACGTTTCTTCATGTTTGTCTCTGAACTGGTTAGAAATCAGGTTTTTATTTAATGAAACGAGCTGAATCCGAACATTGTTCATTAATAAACACGGAAATGTTCAAACCAAACAAACCGCAGTTAGCTGGGTTAGCTGCCCAGCTAACGTTAGCCAGCTAGTTAACCCATAAACAAAGTGTCCCTGAAGCTAACGGAGCTAGCTCCGGGCAGCGGGGCTCTGGCTGTCAGTCAGCCGGGACACGCTGCCTCTCCCCGGCTGTGCTCACTGACCTGCCGCCCCTCGTCGAGCTCCGCAGAGCGGCCTCTCCGCTCAGCCTGAGCAGGACGGAGCAGCTCCTCCACGCCATGTTGGAGCCGGTGACCTCGGAGGGATCGTTCACTTCCGGGTGCGGCACGGAGCTCCGGGGTCTGGCGACACCTGGAGGTCAGACGGCAACACTGCACGGAATGACAAAATAAAAGATCCATAAAACTCAACAACCTCCTTCCACGATTTATTAAAAGTAAAATACACCAAACTGCAATATACCATTTTAAATATGTTTATTCAAATATAAAAGATAGATGAAAAATCAAAAAGTGAGTCATATAATTAAAACGATAATTGATATGAAAATACTTTGTGTCGTCGTCGTTCCGTCTTAAATGAATTGATTTTATAAATAGGTCTCACACGAACTCCTACAATAACCCAGTTTATTAATACAGTTTAGTAATCAGTGTTTTACGGAGCAGGGGTAGCACTTTATTTTGAAGGCGTTGAGAAGCCGAACTGTTGTTTCCGGTGGTTGTGCTCGGCTCGGCTCCGCTCGGCTCGGCTCGGCTCCGCTCGGCTCGGCTCCTCCAGCAGCAGCAGTGAACCTGATCTCGGAGGGAAGATGGCGGCCCCTGCTCTCTCCGCTCGGTCCGGCTCGGCAGGAAGCCTCGGGAACAGCCCCACCATGGCCGCCGGGAGGCTGCCGCACGGAGGCCTCGGGCCCGAGCTCGACTTCAGGTCTGCGGCTCGGATGGAGGATCTGAACCGACTCATCCAGGAGTTCAGCAAACACGACCAGCGGGAGTACGACGACCAGAGAGCGCTGGAGATCCACACGGCCAAAGACTTCATCTTCTCCATGCTGGGTCAGTGCACACACACACACACACACACACACACACACACACACACACACACACTGTGGACTGATGCAGACCTCCTGGCAGCATCAATGTGAATCAGTTCAGTGACTCCTGCAAGGTTTCTCCTTCAGCTCCTAATGTTGGTTTGAGAGCAGCGACGTGTGATTGGGAACAAGTGGTCTAGGAACCATCTCTAGTGTTCTAGGAACCATTTCTAGTGGTCTAGGGACCATCTCTAGTGTTCTAGGAACCATCTCTAGTGGTGTAGGGACCATCTCTAGTGGTCTAGGGACCATCTCTAGTGTTCTAGGAACCATCTCTAGTGGTCTAGGGACCATCTCTAGTGGTCTAGGAACCATCTCTAGTGGTGTAGGGACCATCTCTAGTGGTCTAGGAACCATCTCTAGTGGTCTAGGGACCATTTCTAGTGGTCTAGGGACCATCTCTAGTGGTCTAGGAACCATCTCTAGTGGTGTAGGGACCATCTCTAGTGTTCTAGGAACCATCTCTAGTGGTCTAGGGACCATCTCTAGTGTTCTAGGAACCATCTCTAGTGTTCTAGGAACCATCTCTAGTTGTCTAGGGACCATCTCTAGTGGTCTGGGGACCATTTCTAGTGGTCTAGGAACCATCTCTAGTGTTCTAGGAACCATCTCTAATGGTCTAGGGACCATCTCTAGTGGTCTGGGGACCATCTCTAGTGGTCTAGGGACCATCTCTAGTGTTCTAGGAACCATCTCTAGTGGTCTAGGGACCATCTCTAGTGGTCTATGGACCATATCTAGTGGTCTGGGGACCATTTCTAGTGGTCTAGGGACCATCTCTAGTGGTCTAGGGACCATTTCTAGTGGTCTAGGGACCATCTCTAGTGGTCTATGGACCATATCTAATGGTCTGGGGACCATCTCTAGTGGTCTGTGGACCATCTCTAGTGGTCTAGGGACCATATCTAGTGGTCTAGGGACCATCTCTAGTGGTCTAGGGACCATCTCTAGTGGTCTGGGGACCATCTCTAGTGGTCTAGGGACCATCTCTAGTGGTCTGGGGACCATCTCTAGTGGTCTAGGGACCATCTCTAGTGGTCTGGGGACCATCTCTAGTGTTCTAGGGACCATCTCTAGTGGTCTATGGACCATATCTAATGGTCTGGGGACCATCTCTAGTGGTCTAGGGACCATCTCTAGTGTTCTAGGGACCATCTCTAGTGGTCTATGGACCATATCTAATGGTCTAGGGACCATCTCTAGTGGTCTGTGGACCATCTCTAGTGGTCTAGGGACCATATCTAGTGGTCTATGGACCATCTCTAGTGGTCTAGGGACCATTTCTAGTGGTCTAGGGACCATCTCTAGTGGTCTATGGACCATATCTAATGGTCTGGGGACCGTCTCTAGTGGTCTGTGGACCATCTCTAGTGGTCTAGGGACCATATCTAGTGGTCTATGGACCATCTCTAGTGGTCTAGGGACCATCTCTAGTGGTCTGGGGACCATCTCTAGTTGTCTAGGGACCATCTCTAGTGGTCTGGGGACCATCTCTAGTGGTCTAGGGACCATCTCTAGTGGTCTGGGGACCATCTCTAGTGGTCTAGGGACCATCTCTAGTGGTCTGGGGACCATCTCTAGTGGTCTAGGGACCAGAGATGGGGCCAAAACTAACGTCCTCCAAACCCACCAAAGTTTAAAATTAATAATATTCACTGATAAAAGATCCACATTATGATGAACCTCACAAAGAACTGACTGAGGTAACAGAGACGGACAGAAAGACAGACAGAGAGAGAGAGAGAGAGAGAGAGAGAGAGAGAGAGAGACAGACAGACAGACAGTCAGCCAGAGACAGACAGAGAGACAGTCAGACAGACAGACAGAAAGACAGACAGAGAGAGAGAGACAGACAGACAGACAGACAGAGAGAGAGACAGAGACAGACAGAGAGACAGACAGACAGACAGTCAGACAGAGACAGACAGACAGTCAGCCAGAGACAGACAGACAGACAGAGAGACAGAGACAGACAGAGAGACAGACTGACAGAGAGAGAGACAGACAGACAGACAGACAGACAGACAGACAGATAGATATATGCTGTATTGATCCGAGGGACATGAAGGACTGAGTTGCAGTACTTTGTTCGCTGTACTCACACATCCCAACCCTCTGCAGGCAGATTTTCTTTACCAGTGAAATCAATGTTTCCAGGAGGGAGGACATTTGAGGACATTTGAGGACATTTGAGGACATTTGAGGTTTGTTGTTGAACAGGTCTAACCTGCAGCTGAACTCACTGTTTCATTGGTAATTTTATTAACGATGGATCGTTGAGCTGTGGAAAGTCAGTTCACACTCAAACACAAAGATCAAGAACCAGGATGTGTCTGGGTCCTCCAGACCAAACACACTGTGTGTGCCCACCAGAGCCCAACAGGACACACTGATCCGGTCCAAACACCTGCCTGCTCTGGTGTTTGGGACCAGGCCCAGATGCTTTCCAGCAGGAAGTCCACCTGTTTGTACTTAACACGATTCTTTATCCGTCCCTGTCCTCTGTCTCAGGAATGGTCCAGAAGTTGGACCAGAAGCTCCCGGTGGCCAACGAGTATCTCCTCCTGTCGGGAGGCGTTCGGGAGGGTGTGGTGGACATGGACCTGGACGAGCTTAGCGTCTACGCCCGTGGCACAGACTATGATATGGACTTCACTCTGCTGGTCCCTGCCCTCAAACTCCACGACCGCAACCAGCCGGTGACCCTGGACATGAGGCACTCGGCCCTTGGTCACTCCTGGCTCAGCCTCCGCCTCTTCGATGAAGGAACCATTAACAAGTGGAAGGACTGCTGCACCATCGTCGACCACATCAACGGGACCACCAACTACTTCTTTTCTCCGACTCTGGTTGCAGACTGGTTCTACCAGTCCATCTCCCTGGTGTTGCTGGAGGTGCAGAAGAAGCCGCAGAGAGGGATGCCACGAGTGGAGAAGGTGGAGAGGTACGGCACCATCATCTCTGTCATCCTGGGCGTTGGGAGCAGCCGGATGCTGTATGACATCGTCCCGGTGGTGTCGTTCAAAGGCTGGCCGGCTGTAGCTCAGAGCTGGCTGATGGAGAACCACTTCTGGGATGGGAAGATCACGGAGGAGGAGGTGATCAGCGGCTTCTACCTCGTCCCCGCCTGCTCCTACAAAGGCCGCAAAGAGAACGAGTGGCGCTTGTCGTTCGCCCGCAGCGAGGTGCAGCTGAAGAAGTGCATCTCGTCCAGCCTGATGCAGGCGTACCAGGCCTGTAAAGCCATCATCATCAAGCTGCTGTCTCGCCCCAAAGCCATCAGCCCCTACCACCTCCGCAGCATCATGCTGTGGGCCTGCGACCGTCTTCCTGCCAACTACCTGGCACAGGACGACTTCTCCGCCCACTTCCTGCTCGGCCTGATTGACGACCTGCAGCACTGCCTCGTCAACAAGATGTGTCCCAATTACTTCATCCCTCAGTGCAACATGCTGGAGCATCTGTCGGATGAGACGGCCATGCTTCATGCCCGCAAACTCTCCTCTGTGCGCTCCGACCCGGCCGAGCACCTCCGCACCACCATTGAACACGCCAAGGCCGCCAACAGGTTGACGGTGGAACTGCAGTGGCGGGGCAGCTCCAACAACCTGCCGTCGCCGCAGTCCGACGCGGGCGGGGAGAACCAACCCGACGACCGCCTGGCCAAGAAGCTTCAGCAGCTGGTCACAGAGAATCCTGGGAAATCCATCTCGGTCTTCATCAACCCAGATGATGTCACACGGCCGCACTTCCGCATCGATGACAAATTCTTCTGAGGAATGCTCTCCCGGGCCTGCTCCTCCTCTTCGTCCTCTTCCTCTTACACCTCCTCCTCTTTCTCTGCCTTCTCTCTGATCGCCTGGTGCCCCACCTCCTCTGAAACTTTATTTTCTACATTTGTTTATGTTTCTCTGCCACAGAGTGAAGTGAGGTGATCGTCTCGTTGTGTCTGCCACAGTTTTTAACTCTTATTTTTCTATTCCCTCTCCCTGGTCCCTCCTCGTTCACTGTGTGCCCTGTGTTTTCTGAACCTGCTGGATGCCTTTAAATAGAATAGCAGCAGGTTGTTTTGAAACTGATGGACGAGGTGAAAATCAACCTTCAGATGGAATTCTTCTTCCTATGCTGCGTTAGTTCAATGTATTTATCAGGGATTCCGGAGACGAGACGGAACCACCTCCTCCTGAAAACAGCACAGAGAGTCAGGTGAAATAATCAAACCACACAAACCAACATCCACCTTAAACAGGAAGTAACCACCGCCCAGTCATAACCACTGAATTAACTAAATCTCTCTTCAAACCTTTATTCTTTCGAGAGGTTGAACTGATGCAAGAAACGCAAAAGATGAATATTTCAATATTTTGTAAAAAGGTATTATAACAACATTACGGGTACCGTCTCAGAATCAGTGCTAACGATGAGTTTTGTTTGAAGGTGGATTTTCTCCCTCTGACGAATGTCTTAGTCCCGCCTCGGGATGATGGTACTAACGTAACTAACTGTAAATAGAAGAGAACTGACTGAACTCATGTCGACAGATGATGAAGACGATGATGAAGATGATGATGATGTGTGGACTACTCTTTATTTAACTTTGCACAGAATGTATAAAAAACACTTTTCCTCTCGATGGTGGACGTTGTGTTCATCCTGATTCTAGGATGATGTTTCATATCATTAGTCAGGTGACACTTTACACCACTGACACTCCGTTTAACGTGTTTATTAACGTGTTAATTAACTGGAGGAACAGCAGCGAGTACACAGTGATATTACATTAATACGTCTTCAGGGTGATGTGGGCTCCGATGTGCAGATTCCTCCCCCTGGAGTCAGTCGAGTGTCATGACTCAAAACAGAAATTAATCTGTAGAGGATTTAAACGATGGAAGTTAACGGAACGTGATAAAACACAACACGAGCTGCAAACACACAGTTCAACAGAGAGACTGAAAGTACAACAGTATTTGTGTGTTTGTGTGTTTTCTTCAGTTGCAGTTCTCAAACGAACCTTTTTCAGCTGGTACTGTTCAGTGAGGCCCCACCCCCACTCCTCCAAACATGGTTACTTCTGGTAAAAACCAAGATGGCGCTGGACTAAATGTCGAACTGAGGCTTCAGAGCAGCAGCTCACAAACCGGCGGGCGACGTCCCAGTGGGTTGACACACACACACACACACACTGGTGACAGCTGCTGGTTTGAACCAGTTTGTGTGATGTCAGGACGTCATGTTGGAAAGAGTCACTGTGTACTTCCTGTTGAACTCTCAGGTTAATCTGCTGCATCACGACCATCGTTCAGCGGCGTGTCACTGAATATCTTTGTATGTGAAATCACTGACCTCTTACTCCGCTCACTTTGTTTGTTTCCATCGGACGTGATCGCATGTTTCGAAATGCTTCACTGTTTCTGTACAATTAGTTTTTCCTGCTTCAGCTGCTTTTTATGAGGATTCAACTTTATTCAACCAGCTCAGGAGACGATGGCTCCATGTTCAAACGTCAGGGTGGGACGTCCCACCATGTTCTTCAAAATGGTGGCAAGTTTCTCGAGTAGCTCCTCCCACGGTCGCTGATGTCAGCGGTTACAACTGTAGCCGGGGTCACACACATTAAACCAGTTCTAGATTTAGCACACGTGCGTTGTCTGAGACACGTTGGTTGATTTGGCTCCAGAAGCTTTGAAGACAAGGACCAGACTCAAACGTTTTCCTTCTAAAAAGCTGCAACATGATACTTGGGAAATAGACGCATGCTCTTGTGCACAAACATTCATTTTAGTGGCCCTAAGTGACAACTGAGATTAGTTCTGAGAATCATCTGGGAGGAGGTTGTTTTAGTTTGAAATTACAAGTAATATAAAATACTTAGAAGTAACCTAAGCATCATGGGAGTTCTAGTTCCTGAGCTTGTTGTGTTGAAGATGAGTCCGTCCCACTTTTTGTGTTTTCAAACATTTCCAGAAAAGATGCCAAAAAACCTGCAGACGTCAGACCGGCAATGTGATCTCATCTCCTCATCCTCAAGTGCAATTAGTGAAAAAACATACACAACAAGTACGCACACACACACACACACACACACACACACGTAGCAAAAAAAGACACAAAAGAAAGTAATACTAGTTTTAACAATCTACCAGGTCATTGAACTCACCACAGACCGACACACTCAGAGGTTTCTCACACCATCAAAGTGCCACAGTCTCCTGCTCAGTGGAAACGTGATCTTCTCCTGAGCGTCATGACCTTTGACCTTACTCCCCCCTTTGTTCAGAACCTTTCAACTGTGACTCTTTCTTTGTGTCTCGCTGCTCTGCTTTGTTCTGATGATGGATTTCTTTATGAAAAGTTGATGTGGACGCCCCCCCCCCGTCTGTGAAGGTCCCCTTACGACCAGTGAGTCTCAGTGAGTCGATTAAAATCTTCTCTCCGCTAAACTCTATAAAGAAATATGACGGAAATATTGCACTCGGAAGATCCCACTTTACGAGTTGGAATTTAAAGTGTGCCTTATATCGCAGCATTACAGAGCACGTGAGTTTCAGTAAATCTGAATGTTTGTGTACATCCTGGTGAACACGTTATTATCAAAAGAATTGAGAGTACACGCGATTTTACTATCTGTGCTCAATAGACAGAAGTTGTTCCCACAGGACAATAACTTACACACACAATTAGAAACGAGTCATGTTCTGGCAGCTTGTCAGATTAAACGTGAACAGTTAGAGAAGGTCCATTTAAACGAGAACTCACTGAGGACGAGCTGAAACTTGACATTCCTTTTTATTTAAGTACCTTTCACTGTCACAAGGGGGCACCAGTGAGAAAACACGTGTGTACGATGTAAAGAATGTGGCCCAGTTTGTGCAGCGGCTGGTTGCTGTGGTTACGACGGCGGGAGCTACAATCTGAACGGCTTCTGTTTGTAGAAACACTGAATTTATCTCCTGTATCGTGGAACCACTGTTGTAAATAGCACTTGATAAAATAAGTTAAACTCCATCGGCCTCTGAGTCCAGCTGGTCTGTCTCTGTCTCTGGTGACGAGTATGCTTCACCTGTCAGAATCTGCTCATGTGTCCCCTTGTCCCCTCCACTTATCTTTTTGTCTCCTTCCTTTCTCTCAGTGTGTCTTCCCCCATCCCTCCTTGTCTCCTCCCCATCCCTCCTTGTCTCCTCCCCATCCCTCCTTGTCTCCTCCCCATCCCTCCTTGTCTCCCCTGCTCTCCTCTCAGCTTCCTGTCGTCTCAGCGTCTGCCGTCCCCCTGCTCTCTGTTGTGGTCGTGCTCAGTAACAACATGCTGCGATCGCACACACACACACACACACACACACACACACACACACACACACACACACACAGGGACTGTTCACCTGTTGGGACAGTGTCCACTGATGACCCTCCTCCATGTTAGCAGACGGGACATGAACCAAACTAAAGTAGACGTTAAATAAATGTAAAGATGTTTTGTTCATGTTCATGTTTCTGATCAGTTTGTTTAATTAGTTATTGATAGAAAATCAGAGACGTCATGATTGACAGCTGACACTGACTCAGGATTGGTTGATAGCGTGTAAGGGCGGGACCTTGATACCACGGCTCCACTCCACGATCATGGCCAATGATGACATCACCACAAAATGGAGGTGTGGTCATCTTACACGTGATGTAATTTGCAGCCGAGTTTGCAGCAGGTCCATGTCCCATCTACCAACATGGAAGAGGGAGTTTATGACCTAAACAACAGCCAGCCACCAGGGGGCGATCCAGATGGTTGGGCTTCACTTTTTGGAGCTGTCATGTCATCCATCTTTATTTGAATGATGTAAACTCGTACAGTCGACCACACGACCCGTCCCAAAGGTCCAGTCTAAACCTCGAGATCACCCCCTGGTGGCTGTAGAGCGCAGTGTTCACCGCTGTGGTCATCTAGGCTTAAATACTGTGACGTCACTGTGCTGTCCTGGATGCATCACAAGGCACGAGTCAAGAGAGAGAGAGGGAGAGAGAGAGAGGGAGGGAGGGAGGGAGAGAGAGAGAGAGGGAGAGAGAGAGGGAGGGAGGGAGGGAGAGAGAGAGAGAGAGAGGGAGAGAGAGAGGGAGGGAGGGAGGGAGAGAGAGAGAGAGAGAGAGCAGCGGCGCGCGGACACAGCACAGGTGAACGCACGAGCCTCAACGTACGCAGGAGAAAAACACAGCTGAGAAGAAGAAGAAGAAGAAGAAGAAGGAAAGTGAGGAAGAAGAGAAAGAGCGGGATCTCAGAGGAAACATCGCAGCTTGCTTCTGTCCCGCTGCCTCCCTCCTTCATCCCTCCTTCATCCCTCCTTCATCCCCCTCTCTCCCGCCGGTATCGATCTATCGGCTGATCACTGATCTTCCTCCGACTCGACGCTTCCTCAGCGCTGATTCAAGAAGGAAAGGAGGAGAGAAGGAAGGAGAGAAGGAAGGAGGGAAGGAAGGGAAGCACGCAAGTGGATTTGTGATCGGGAGGAGGGAAGAAGACCACCTCACCGAACACCGGGAGATGGAGGGCAAAGAGAAGGCACCGGCAGGTAGGAGGGGAGGGAGGATGGAGGGAGGGGTGATGGAGAGAGGGATGGATGATGGAGGGAAGGATGATAGAGAGGAGGATGGATGATAGAGGGATGATAGAGGGATGGATGATAGAGAGAAGGATGGATGATGGAGAGAGGAATGATAAAGAGAGGGATGATAGAGAGAAGGATGGATGTTGGAGGGAAGATGGAGGGAAGAGTGTGACTGATGGAGGATGTATGGAGAAAGTTGTGTCTCTGTCCCCGCTGAGGGGGGGTGGGTGGAGGCTGCTGGGACGGAGGGATGGAGGGAGTGATGCATGCTGGGTAGAAGTGTACTGCGGTATCCTGCTCACATCCTGAATGCAGCTGCACTGGAGCTGTGAGGTGTGGTTATTATGGGATGGGCTCAGTGTGTGTGTGTGTGTGTGTGTGTGTGTGTGTGTGTGTGTGTGTGTGTGTGTGTGTGTGTGTGTGTGTGTGTGTGTGTTTCACCATGAGGCTGAAATGCTGAGAGCAGCCTGATGCAGCAAAACACAGAGAGACAGACTGGTGGCTGAGGGAGAGACAGGATGCTAGAGACAGACAGGATGTTGAAGACTGACAGGTGAGAGACAGACAAAACACCTGGACACGGGGGATGACAGGATGGAGGGACAGACAGGATGGAGGGACAGACAGGAGCTCTGACAGACAGACAGTTCAGTTGCAGAGAGACAGATATAAGGTCTGATAGAAAGAGAAGAGAGACAGACAGGGAGTCAGAGAGTGAGACAGGGACAGACAGACAGGTGTGTGTGTGTGTTTGTTTGTGTCTGGGTGTGTCCTGAGCAGAACTGATGCATTATGGGAGGTGTAGTTCTTCCCTGTGGAGACTCTGGGCCTGTTTGTTCATCACACTGACACAGTCTCTGGTTTGAATCCTGGTGTCCACTTGTGTCCTTGAGCAAAGCGTTGCCCCTCGTTAGCTCCCGCACGAGGACGCACACGTCTGCAGAGACCGAACATTCTGCAAACACACAACGTGAAATGTGAGGAGATATTTTTTACCTGCAGATCCAAACTTCACTCTGATGAAAATGTGTGACGATGATTAGAAAGTGATCAAATCTAAAGCAACATGTGAGTTCTGTCCTCGTCCCGTTCATGTGTCCTCCTGCTGTTGGATCGCGTGACGTCCTTTTGTGTCTGCGCATGTTTCAGGAGCTTCAGGGGAGGAGCTCCCTTCACCTCAGGCTTTTTCACTTTGTAAAACTTTATAAACACTTGAGGACATAACACAGCCTTTATATCAGAGACTTTTAGTCTGGAACACAAACTGAGACCTTTGTAAACGGTGACGCAGGCGCCCACGTTCTCTTCCTGATTGGTTCTTATCAGTCACATGACCACCAGCGGCGAATACAAAGCGTTGCATATCGGACTCTACCACATCGTCACTTGGACGACATCGTCATCGCAGCGTAAAGGAGGTTGACTCTCTGAATCTCTGGAGCTTCTCTCAGTTGATCCCGTCTCACGTTGAGAGTGAAGCTGTGCTGATGTCAGTGAAACGTCTCGGCTGAAGAGACAAGTGTTAAGAGACGGAGTGAGTCAGCTCTGAACATAAATCTGTGATGTCACTCAGCTCAGATCTCTGAACGTTATTTCACAGAGTGTAAATAAAGATGGACGACAGGACGGCTCCTCAACAGTGAAGCCAAAGTGCCTGGATCCTCATTTCAGCTCGTTCTTATCTCACTGATCAGTTCGGTTTGAATCACTTATCTGATGATATAAAAACAGGCGGGGACGTCATGATTGACAGCTGACACTGACTCATGATTGACAGCTGACACTGACTCATGATTGACAGCTGACACTGACTCGTGTGTGTTTGTTTGTGAGCTCAGTTTTCATGTGTTTTGTCTACAGCAGACAGTTAGTTGTGTTTTATTGATTCTCGGATCAAATCCACACGATTCAGGACTGAAGTGACCTGCTGCCAGAAACCTGACACACACACGCACACACACACACACACACACAGCATCCCAGTGGAGGTGTGTATTTCTTGTCAATGTCAGTCACTACCTTTCAGTAGTAGTAGTAAGATGAAACACATTAGTTCTTTCATTTGTGTAGAACATTTTATCACCAGGTTTACAAACTGCTCTGCAGAGGCAGATACAAGATAATGAGGTAATGAGGACACACAGAACATGTTGTGGACAAGAATCAAACATAGTAAAACATAGTAAAACATGGATGTGCACAATAAACACAACTCCAGTTTACTCCTATGTCTTGTCCATTCAACTGTATAAGAATAAAAACATATAACAAGTGTATTCCAACTGGGATGCCTTGGTTGTAATAATACTACTTTAGAGTTTTGGGTTGAGTTGGGTAACAGCCCTGCTGTAGTTTCAGTCCGCTTAAAAAGACCCAACTCATTGTAGCTGCCACTCAAATGGTTTTAATGTTAATGTTAAGCTTCTTTTAAATTACTGAATAATTTGAGCTTCATGCAGCTGCACTTAAGTTAGTTCAGTTACTGTTTTGTGACAACATTAAATGTGTGGTTACGTCCCTTCACAACAAGAAGATGCAGAGTGGAAGGATTGAAATACTGTTAGAAACGCAGGTCACAAGACACAGGATGTAGAATAAACTGTAAACATTAGAGCAGCCAACAACGAGTTACTACCACTGTGGTATCGAGGACGACCTGGCGATGACCGGGAGCACGACCAGATATCCTGCAGGTGATCGGTGGACGAGCTGCAGCTGAGGTGGTGAGCCGTCCCTGGCCAAGCTTCCACAGAGTCATCAGGGAGAGGGGACACACCTGCGGAGGGACGACAGACAAGGGAAGGGGCAAAACACTGGGGGGAGGGGCTGTGACACACAACCTAATCAAATGGAACTTCAGAAAGAGGAAACAACACTCCTGTAGGTTCACTGTAGTTATACTGCAAACTAACAAGTATAAGCTGAGTGATTTTACTTCTGTTGTACAACGACACTGACTGAAGCAGAACGAGACTCAAGTCCTGATCATTTCTACTGTTGTAGTCTCCGGTGGTACTGACTTCATATGTGCTGTGGTGTGTTCATGTGTTTTACATCATGAAGCATAGTATTACCCACAAGCACCTTGAGCTACTGTTTCTCACTGCATGACCTAAGAGACTAAGAGGAAATGCTCCAACATAAGATCCAGGTTCCCTTCATGTCCAGATGTGAGAGTTGTGGCTGATACACAAGGTCCTCAGTTTGTTACACTTGAACAGGGACGAGCTCGACTCTGTAGCTTTGAATGGTAAAATGTTGGAGGTTCTGCAGAGAGCCAGCCTCCAGTATGAAGTCATCACTAACATCAAGCTCCCTCAACTTCAGGAGGTTGTATAATGACGAGGGTAGAGATAGAGCGACTCTAGGCCTTCGACGTGGCTGATTGCTGATGACCTCTTCGAACGGTACAGATGTTGTTGGATTTGAGATCAAGCTCCTGAACTTTGTTCAAACTGTAGAAAGCTTTGGGGATTCGCTCCAGCTCTCCATTATGAACTTTTTGAGCTTCATCATTTCCTCCAAACTTTTCATGAACTAAGAGCTTTGTATCGAATCACCAACTTGATCAGATGTGGGGACAGATGAGTTATGTTTCTGAGATCAATCAAATTTAATGTGTGCAGCCCGTAGGCTTTAACAAGCTGTGACATCATCTGTTCTTAACTCAATAAGAGTAAAACTACAAAAAAAAAAACTTTCAACAGGGGAAAAGAACGTAGAAACCTCAGAGAGACACGTGAGGATCCGTCTCCCAGGACGGACAGAACGTTCGATGGAGGACGTCAGAAAAAGAAGAGTAGTTCCAGCACTGGTTAGAGTAAACAGTTTGCAGCTTGATGGAAGGTGAATGAATTGAGGAGTTATTGTCAGTAATGGACGAGTATCTGAGGAGACATATTGTTTATCAAGCAGTCTTGTTGTGATCATAGTCCACCATGGAGGATCCACTGCTGCCACCTGTCTGCTCAACCTTGGCTGGACAGTGATAGAAGTGCAGCTCCTGCAGGTTTATCACTTGTGAGATCTTAGCAGTTGTCCTGGCCTCTGGGATTCATTCTAGTTGAAGGATTTCCACCTCGGTGAGATCGAACACAGCATCTGGAACTCGCTTCGCAATATGCAGTTCCAGCTTTTCTTGGGGATTGCGTGCTACATGCTGTCGCAACTTCTTATGGGTCCACTTGTGGTTCAGGCTGATCTCTCGAGGTTTCTTTTCACTCAGGTCTGAGAGAGCTTGAGTACAGCTGGTCATACTGATCAACCATGTGAAGCTGCTGTCCTCTCTGACTCTTCCAAAAGAACACTCCATCAGTGGCCGACCAAAAAGCCACAAACACATGTGACAACATGTGTACAGTGGAATTTCACGTACCCAGTCAAATGCTTTATCTCAGGCTCGCACACATGGTCAAAATCTATAGAGGCAACAAATGTCATTGTGTAGCAAAGGATCAAACTGTTCCGATGACTGTCTGAATGGCCTTTAGATCAACTCTCTGTCTTCCACGTGGTCAAGGAATTTAAGGCCTTTACTTGTTCTCCTCTGAGTCCTCACCAGCGGTGCTTCAGTAGTCCAAGGTGATTCAAACATTTTCCAAGGATGGACACACCATTTTCTATTTTGTCTTTGAGTAACTGAACCAGAAGTTGCTGCTGACAATTAAAACCATAGTGTGGATTAGAGCGAGGTAGGGTAAATACTTGGAATACCAAGGAAGGACATTGGACTCATTGGAGAACTAACTATTATTTGATTCATCAAAATACCTAAATCGTGTAAAAAAGGTTTAATGTAAAAACCACCCCTGATCAAGATCCTCACATAAACATGATGAGTTGTTTCTCATCCTTCGAACAAGTTTCAAATCAACAAATCAAGAACAGAAGTGAAAAAGTGTTGCCTCATTAATGGAACCAGTGAACTACACAAGTTACATAAAAATGAATCAGCAGCACAACTGAGGCCCGTAGAGTATATGCTGATTATAAATCATATCACACTGAACAGTCATTTATATTTAATCACAAACTACTCAAATGAACACAGGCTTAATGTTCTCCACAAGTTTCAGTCTCGGTCTTTTCACGTCACCTCTCAGTTTGTGCTGATGCAGCCTCACGGTGAAAGTGTTTGTTTAGTGTCAGTGCTGCAGCGTTAGCACGCAGCCTCGCACCACTCAGGATCATCGATGCTAAATCGTTAGCATGCCTCTAATGGACACAGTTATGGATGATGATGTCATCTGAATTCCTGTAATGTAACCTCTGTGGAGTGGTCCACTAAGAGCATCGCTATGGAGACAGTGTGAAGGGGCGAGAGACAGCTAAGAGACGGTGTTAGAGGGAGAGAGAGGAGAGACAGAGAGCGAGACAGAGAGAGAGAGAGAGAGACAGAGAGAGAGAGAGAGAGAGAGAGCGCAGACCTTTCAGTGATTAATGAGGCTCTTCTAAATGTACACACACACACACACACACACTGCTGTGGATCTGATGTACAGTCTAATGTGATGCGGCTGCAGCAGATGAACATGATGGACGTCTCTGCTGCATTAACACTCCCATCAGCCCCTGCGTCATCCGCTCTGCTTCCTGTACGGAGAAGCATGTACCACATTTTCAGAATAAAAGCCCATGACATTAAATGATGAGTCTGCTGTGAATTGAAACTCTGATCCACAGGAAAGTGAATAACTGACGACCGTGTGAATCTCAGTCTGTCGTGTGGTTCGCTCCACGTTCACTTCAAATCATCTAACATTCATGTTTATTTATGTTTGAGTGACTTTTTAACGAACAACAAATCTCATCAGCCATTCAGAGCTAAATGTGAGAGCAGGAAGTCAGACGGTCATGAGAGCTTCCAAACGTGAAGCCAAAATATCTTGATAGCCCCCTAGTGTCTGGCTGCAGTATAGCTCATAAACCCACCTCCTCCATGTTAGCAGATGGGACGTGGACCAAACTAAGTAATCAAAGTAGACGTTATATAAAAGTTTGTCAAAGAAGTTTCTGTCGTTTCAGCTCGTTCTCATCTCTCTGATGTTCAAGTGTCTCTGATCAGTTTGGTTTAATTAGTTATTGATGATATAAAAACAGGCGAAGGCGTCATGATTGACAGCTGACACTGATTAAGGATTGGTTGAGAGCGTGTGTGGACTCTGACTAAAAATGACGTCATCACCACAAGATGGCAGCGTTTGTATCTGAGATATTTTGGCTTCATTTCTGGAGGAAGTGGAGACGAGTCGTCGTCTTTATTTCCAGTTAATGAGTCATGGTTGATTTGAGGCTCAGAGAACCTCCAGGTGAACCAGGGAGAGTTGATTGGCCAGCTGAGATTAATTGGTCAATTAACTGTCCCTGGATTCAAGAGGCAGCAGCTGAGCTGCAGAGGGAAGAAGGAGACACATGAGAGACCGAGCTGCGCTGTGAAGCCGAGACGCCAGCAGAAATTGTTGGCCCATTTATTTGTAGGGGGACAGATCCTCACGTGTCTCTTCTTGTTTTGGTAGTTTTACTCTCGTTGAGTTAAGAACAGATGATGTCACACTTTGTTAAACCCTTTGAGTCAAATTGTGATTTGTGAATATGGGTTATACAAAAAAATCTGATTGATTGATTTCTATTCTGTTTGAATTTCTGTTTGTTCCTGCTCGGTGAAGAAAAGAAGAAAACCGACTGGTTCGTGTCTGGATGTTTATGACGATGATTTGTGCCTGAGACTCTGTTTTTTAAATGTTTTCATCTTCTCTTCAACAAAGCGGCGTGCAGCTGAGAGCTGGACTGAGATGTCGGCTCTGACGTGAGTGGTTCTCAGTGGAGCAGGTTTGGACTTGGATCAGTGTCCACACGTTGTCTCTGAGCTTCTTCACCAGCTTCAGAACAGAATGGTGGATGAAGAGAGAGTGTCGTCAGTCCAGTCGGACTCTTGTCGCTTGTTTAACGTCAGTGTTGTTAGGGCCTTGAATGCAGCACAGACATGATTGACATGATCAACTCTGGTGTGAAACACGAGCAGTAACATTTGTTTATGTTAGGTCACATGTTGGTTTGAGGTCTGTAGCACGTCCGCAGCAACAGGAAATCCTGAGTTCTGTGTTTGTACCTGAATGTATCACACATAGAAATATTTATGTTCACATGTCGCCCCCCGTGTGTGTGTGCGACACAATGGAGGAGTTACCATGGTTACAGCTTGTAGGCGGGGTCAGTTGTGAAGTTAGTATCCTGATAATGAGATTCTAACTTTGAACTTTGTTTTTTTTTATGTCTAATCATTATGAAATAAAAGTAATTGACCAACAAATATCATAGTTTTTAAACATTGAATCATTCTCATGTAGAATTAATATGAATATGAATAATGATAAACTATTCAACAGATCTAATCCTCAGGATCAGAGTGGATCAGGATCAGAGTGGATCAGGATCAGTTTGATCGTAGTGGATCAGGATCAGAGTGGATCAGGATCAGAGTGGATCAGGATCAGAGTGGATCAGGATCAGTTTGATCGTAGTGGATCAGGATCAGTTTGATCGTAGTGGATCAGGATCGGAGTGGATCAGGATCAGTTTGATCGTAGTGGATCAGGATCAGAGTGGATCAGGATCAGAGTGGATCAGGATCAGAGTGGATCAGGATCAGTTTGATCGTAGTGGATCAGGATCAGTTTGATCGTAGTGGATCAGGATCGGAGTGGATCAGGATCAGTTTGATCGTAGTGGATCAGGATCAGAGTGGATCAGGATCAGTTTGATCGTAGTGGATCAGGATCAGAGTGGATCAGGATCAGAGTGGATCAGGATCAGTTTGATCGTAGTGAATCAGGATCAGAGTGGATCAGGATCAGTTTGATCGTAGTGGATCAGGATCGGAGTGGTTGTTCTTTCTCTCTGTCGCACCCTGAAGCCTCCTGGTGTCCTGCTGCTGGCTGCCCCCTGCTGGTCAGACTCAGAACAGACACTGCAGTGAGTGAAGCTGAAGAGGTGTAATGATGTAAAGACAGAAACATGTGGAGCTGAATGAACATCAGCTCTGAAAAATTCATTATCAATAACATTCATCTATAATCTATACATTATCAATAACATTCATCTATAATCTATACATTATCAATAACATTTATCTATAATCTACATTATCAATAACATTCATCTATACATTATCAATAACATTCATCTATAATCTATACATTATCAATAACATTCATCTATACATTATCAATAACATTCATCTATACATTATCAATAACATTCATCTATAATCTATACATTATCAATAACATTTATCTATAATCTACATTATCAATAACATTCATCTATACATTATCAATAACATTCATCTATAATCTATACATTATCAATAACATTCATCTATACATTATCAATAACATTCATCTATAATCTACATTATCAATAACATTCATCTATACATTATCAATAACATTCATCTATAATCTATACATTATCAATAACATTTATCTATACATTATCAATAACATTCATCTATAATCTATACATTATCAATAACATTAATCTATAATCTACATTATCAATAACATTCATCTATAATCTATACATTATCAATAACATTCATCTATAATCTATACATTATCAATAACATTTATCTATAATCTACATTATCAATAACATTCATCTATAATCTATACATTATCAATAACATTCATCTATACATTATCGTAAGTGAGAAGTAGAGTCATTTTCTATAGACTTCTATACAAACTACCAGTGGAGTCGCCCCCTGCTGGTTTTTAGAGATAATACAGGTTTCAGACACAGTCTTTTTTTATAAACAGTTTACACACACACACACTCACACACACACTCACACACACACACTCTCTCTCTCTCTCTCTGATATAAATAGTGTTCAGGTTCCACTCTCAGAATAACTCGTCTCCTCTTACTGCAGGGTTCACACACAGACCTGAATCCAGACCTGGACTCAGAGACTCAGACCCTCAGAGGCTCAGAGACTCAGACCCTCCGAGACTTAGAGACTCAGACTCAGAGACTCAGACTCAGAGACTCAGACCCTCAGAGACTCAGACTCAGAGACTCAGAGACTCAGAGACTCAGACCCTCCGAGACTTAGAGACTCAGAGACTCAGACTCAGAGACTCAGACTCAGAGACTCAGACCCTCAGACTCAGAGACTCAGAGACTCAGACCCTCAGACTCAGAGACTCAGAGACTAAGTCTTCATAGAAACACTTTTACGTTCCTCACAGACGAGTCTGAAAATTGTCACAAGACTTTTCACAGACGAACACAAACAAATGTGATTATTAATTTCTAAATTATTGGATGGCATTCATAATTTTGGCCTCTGGGGGTCCTCGCTGTGGTTCTTGCTGTGGTTCTCGTGATGGTTCTCCTGAAACACTGTTCTCTTGTGACGCTCACCGACGAGTCCAGTGACAGAAGTAAACTGTCACACCAGCAGAAGTCAGGCTGTGTGTGAGACAGGACGGAGACACTCTGAGGACGGGAGTCCTCTCTGTCTTCTGTCCACGCTTTGGAGGCGCCGGTGACTGTGATGTCACAGCGTTGATGTGAGGTCACATGGGACTGAAGCCCTCACGTTGCTGAGCTTCCTCATCCACTGATTGACGGACTCTGTGCTCTCTGGACGATGACCCGGTACTGCAGCCTGCTCCGTCGCCTCCTGTCCGGAGACAGTAAAGGAAAGGAGGCGGGCGAGGAGGAGGGCGGCGCTCAGAGGGAGAGCGGTCAGCAGGGTGAGTCAGATCCTCCACCTGTCGTCCTCCGTAGTTTTCACCTCAGGTGTGTGTTCACTGCTGTGACGTCAGACTTTGTCTCATTGTCGGGACCAATAATTAATGTGAGGTGTCGACAGAAGCACATTTACATCGCGTTCACACAGAACCTAAAATACACACGACAACAAATCAACAAAGATGGTGGTGATGGAGGACAACCAGCGTCTAAGAACCATAACAAAGCATTTGATCATTTGTACAATAAAGAGTTATTAATAATTTGCAAATTAATATGTGAATCTAAAAATAAACTCAATCACAAACACATTTATTGCTAACGGAGGCTAGAGGAGAGGCTAAGTGTGGAGGCCAGCAGCTAGCCGACTGGACAGGTCAACTCTTGCTAGCCTCTATTATTAGCAAACAGGACGGGCTATCAGCAGATGTTAGCAGAAGAAGCTAACAGGAAATCCTAACAGAAGCTTACAGTGGAGGCTAACACGAGAGGCTAACGGTAAGCTAGAGTCTACTGTTAACAGGACAAGGTTAATAACAGGAGAAGCTAAAAGTAGAGGCTAAAAAAAGATGCTAACATGAGAAGCTAAGACGAGAGGCTGAAAATAGGTGCTAACATGAGAAGCTGGGTGTAAAGCTAAAAAAGAAGAAGCTAAATGACTCGGCAGATTGAACAGCAGAAGGAAACGCAGCAGTAAAATGGAAATGATGACGAAAAAGACAAACTGTACATTTAAGAAAATATTAGAGGTGATTCACAAACAGTTTAACAATACAAGACATTAAATGAACATGAAGTCTGCCAACAAGAAAACCAGAGTACGTTTGGTGTCGATGCTCGAGTGTTGACATCATTTTTAGCTTTGCAAGGTGACAGAAACACAAGACACAACTAAAATGACCTCCAGCCCCCTGTGTGTGTGTGTGTGTGTGTGTGTGTGTGTGTGTGTGTGTGTGTGTGTGTGTGCGTGTGTCCTTGACAGTGATGTCTCAGGTTTATGTCGTGTATTTCTGTCTGAGCAGCTGTGAGCCTCCTCTCACTCAGCTCAACATGTTCCTTTAGCTCCGAGTCTCCATGGAAACACAATGTCTGTATTCAGTTAGTCTCTGTCGCCCTCTGCTGATCGTCTCCACTCACTGACAGCAGGTAGAATGAATAAAGTCCCAGAGGTCCTCACCTGTAAACATCCCATAAACACACAAAACCACAAAAAACACACCACGAAGACACAAAAAGAATCGCTCGGACTTCAGAGAGAACCGAGAAGTACACAAGTCTCAATGACCACATGAGGACGTGTGGACGAGGCAGAGACAAATATCAGTGTGTCATTAAAGATTCAAAACACTGCTTCAACATTAACCTTTAATGACTGTGTGTGTGTGTGTGTGTGTGTGTTTAAAAGCTGCTCGTTGTTTTTCAGAATGATAAATTTTGCAGAAGCTGAAGCTAATTTAGTGTTTCAACATCAAACATTTAAAACACACACACACACACACACACACACACATACACTGCTGTATGAAGGCTGCATGTGTGTGTATGTGTGATAAGAACACTAAAAACTAAAGAAGCAGAAATCACAACACAGCTGCAGTTATAGTAGTAATAGTAGTAATTAGTAGTAATAGTAGTATTAGTAGTATTAGTAGGAGTAGCAGTTATCATAGAATTTGTAGTATTGATATCAGTGTTAGTATTTGTGGTTGTATTACTATTTTTAGTTGTATTAGTATAAGTATTATTGGCAGTATGAGAAGTTTGTAGTAACATGTGAACCATTGTGAAAAGCAGTGTGAACTGCAATGTTTCTGGTGTCCAGCAGATGGCGCTGTGTCTCCAGTTTTAAAGTGGCTGCAGCTGATTGGTTTAAACTTTATCACACGACACACAATGCTATTTGTTTTTTGTACGTTTTAGTTTGTGTGTTTGTTGTTGTGTGTCTGTTGTGTTGTTTGTGTGGTTGTGATGCAGTGAGTCTCTTTGTTAGTTTTGAACATCCAGTTGTCGTTCTCTCTGCCGCCCACACGCTGCTGTGTTTCTTCTTCTATTTGGGTTTTTCTGCAGCGTGTCAATGCGTCATGGTCTGTGTGTGTGTGTGTGTGTGTGTGTGTGTGTGTGTGTGTGTGTGTGTGTGTGTGTGTATGGGGGGTTTATAATCTGAATGAATAGAAGAACAATGATGGTGACACTGAACATGTAAATATGCAAAACATCAGTACATTTTATTTTAGTCTCAACAGAAGCTTCAGCAGCAAGGGACTATTTTCTGCAGCGGAAGAATCCAGTTCAGTGGAGTCGGGACGACACGAGAAGATGCTGCAAGATTACAATATTTGTTATGTCTCATAACAGAATATTATAGTGTGTGTGTGTGTGTGTGTGTGTGTACTGGTTTCATTTTCTCATGGTCGTCTTGCTGACATTCTTCTGCCCTCTGATGAGGCAGTTTTTCTATTGATTAGGAAACACACCTGAACTGTACACACACACACACACACACACACACACACACACACACACACACTGGAGTTACGAGAGTCAAAGACTGAAGGGCAGGAAATCCACTGTGGTGGCATCACCATCGATCCCACGTCTCATTAACACCCAGCAGTGTGTGTGTGTGTGTGTGTGTGTGTGTGTGTGTGTGTTTGTGTGTGTGTGTGTGATATTATGAAGTTAGTTTTCGAGAGTCTGTGACACCAGGTCAGACAGATGTGGTTCTACAGATGTGGTTGTACAGATGTGGTCAGATATCAAACCTGCAGCCTGAAACTTTGCTGTAATTCCTCTAACATACTGTTGAGTGATCCTCTGAGGAAGTGACATCATGCACAGCTGATGAAGATGTTTCTGTTCTTCGTCACCATCTCGGCTCTCGGTCCCACGGAGCAGATACGAGGACGCAAATACACGACGGTAATTAAAGAAACTGACCTGGTTTGTTTCTGCCGGGTGTGGAGGCCTACATCCAGCGTGATGGTGCACAGACACAGGCCGGGTTAGTGATCCTGTTCATCAGGAGCATCAGGAGCATCAGGAGCACCGGAGCATCAGGGCATCAGGAGCATCAGGAGCATCAGGAGCATCGGGGCATCCGGGCATCGGAGCATCAGGGCTTCAGGAGCATCGGGGCATCAGGAGCATTGGGGCATCAGGAGCATTGGGGCATCAGGAGCATCGGGGCATCAGGAGCATCGGGGCATCGGGGACATCGGGAGCATCAGGAGCATCGGGGCATCAGGAGCATCGGGGCATCAGGAGCATCGGGGCATCGGGGACATCGGGAGCATCAGGAGCATCGGGGCATCGGGGCATCGGAGCATCGGGGCATCGGAGCATCGGGAGCATCGGGGACATCGGGAGCATCAGGAGCATCGGGGCATCGGAGCATCGGGAGCATCGGGGACATCGGGGCATCGGAGCATCGGGGCATCGGGGACATCGGGAGCATCAGGAGCATCGGGGCATCGGAGCATCGGGAGCATCGGGGCATCGGAGCATCAGGAGCATCGGGGCATCAGGGCATCGGGGCATCGGGGACATCGGGGCATCAGGGCATCGGGGCATCGGGGACATCGGGAGCATCAGGGCATCGGGGCATCGGAGCATCGGGGCATCAGGGCATCGGGGCATCGGGGACATCGGGAGCATCAGGAGCATCGGGGCATCGGAGCATCGGGAGCATCGGGGCATCGGAGCATCAGGAGCATCGGGGCATCAGGAGCATCAGGAGCATCAGGGGCATCAGGGCATCCGGGCATCGGAGCATCAGGGCTTCAGGAGCATCGGGGCATCGGGAGCATCAGGAGCATCAGGAGCATCAGGAGCATCAGGAGCATCAGGAGCATCGGGAGCATCAGGAGCATCAGGAGCATTTCAGCCTGACAGAGCCTCTGGGTTTATTTGGATCTGAGACACTTGAAATGTGTGACGTGAAGTTAAAGACACGTGAAACCAGCTGTGGTGTGTGAGTGTGTTTCAGGAGCAAAGTGATGTGGGAGCAACATCAAACATGGAGCAGAATATTTTTAGGAGCTTCTTCTCCACCTCCACCTCGTGTCTCTCTATCACTCTCTCTCCTCTCTTTGACGGCCCCTCTCTCGCTCTCTCAGAGGCTGCTCTCTTTTCTCTCTCCTCTTCTCGTCTCTCAGCCTCTCACCACATTCAGCAGCTCTCAGGCTGTGAGGAAGACGAGGATGATGAGGAGGCTCAGACAGGAGAACACAGCCACATCCAGTTTTCTCTTCCCCTCTCGGAAGGATTCTCTGGTTTTCTCGTGCCGCTCTTGGATTATTTTGAACTTTGCTGAACGTCTTCGCTCTTCTCGTCTCTGAAAGTTGGACGGACGCGTAAGGGGGCAACGCTGTTGTTTCCCACATGGAGACATGAAGACGCATGTCCACGTGCTTCCATCAGAGACAGTCTGATACATGTCTTTTTCTTTCTCACCTGTTTCTGATGTTTGTCTCATTTAAAACAAGGAATCATCTTCAAACCTATCGACAACAATCAGAAGCTACAGGATGTGAACATGTCCAACTTGATCATCATGTCCTGATCCGTCTCAACTGATTCGTCTGAACACAACGCTTTTTTATAACTTTCAAGACTGTGTGTGTGTGTGATGAGACAAAAGTGAGCAAACACAGGGATATCAGTTTATTGTGTTTGCACAAGTGAAAGTTTTTGGAAACACGGACATATGAACATCAGTCAGCTGCTTCTTGTTCTGGAGCCGTTTCTCACCATGAAGACATTTAAACTCCTCTCCGACTCTCGGTGGATTCCAACACTGACGGACATGTCTTCTGATCTGGACTAAGACGTGACATCCTCAGATATTTTGTCCTCGGTGGCTTGGTCCACCTCTCAGGGAGATGGCCGCGGCCATCGCCAGCTCCCTGATCCGACAGAAGCGCCAGGCCCGCGAATCCAACAGTGACAAGGTCACCACCAACAAGAGACGCACGAGTCCCAGTAAAGACCCGAGGTCTCTGTGCGAGAGACACATCTTCAGCGTCTTCAGCAAAGTCCGCTTCTGCAGTGGAAAGAAAAGACCTGTTCGCCGGAAACCAGGTGGGTTCAGATGGTTCAAGTCCGACACAGAAGAAAAGTCTGTCTCTCTGAGATGTTGTGTGGTTGTGTTGACGCTGAGTTCGTCTTTGTATGAGATTTGTTGAATTTGTTTCTGTTGAGCGGTTTTCTGTGTATCTGCAGAGTTAATGGTTACAGGTTTACAGCAAGACCTCTGGAATCTTCTCAACGTCTTCGTCTTCTAAGGGAGATATTTGTGTTATTCCAGTTCCACGTCCGTCACGTGACCTCATCAACACGACCACTCGCTCACTGGGAAATTTCCAGACATTTTACCAGGAGGCTGCAGGAGAAGATCCAGAAAATGTCCAGTTTGTCCTCACATACAGAACCTGCAGAACACGTCAGGAACACGTGAGGAACACGTCAGGAACACGTCAGGAACACGTGAGGAACACGTCAGGAACATGATTTAAGTTGAATCATGAAATCAGCTCCTGCAGAGATCCAGGCTGTAGTTGTTTAAAACGCTGCATAATTTCCATCAATGATTTAAATAATTTATGGCTCCATCGTGTGGATGCGGCTTCTGCAGTGACGACGTCAGCAGACTTTTCCCTCTGGAGACTTTTCACTTCATCAACTAAGAGAAACTGATTCCAGAACCAAATAAAAGTCGAGCTGGACTCGAGGAGCGTTTCCTCCCGAGGACGCGTTTAACAGCGCTTCAGACGAATTGCAACATTTACACATTTATGAGTGTGCATCTCTCATAAGTCGACATCCCGCTGCTGCGACCGCAGCTTCATGTTTTTCTTGGCAACCCAACAAACAGCTTGTTGAAGGAACCATCGTCCAGCTGCTCCATCGGCTCCTCACAGTCACTCACTAATTAGAACATATGTTTTTAAGTACAACAAACCATCTCAGTGTAGTTTTACATCTTGGTGGACGAGGATGTCCACTACACAACACTAACACCTGAAAACACGTCACATGACCGTTCACCTACACTGGTCATGTGATGTAAACAGGAAGTAGAGTGTCTCTGCAGTTGGTTGCTTAGTAACAGAAACTCCTCTGAAGGAGGAGCAGTGATGGTGAAGAGTCGGAGCAGAGACGAGGTGGAGCTGTTACCGACAGGAAGTGTGAGCGGCGCTTTGTGTTCACCGCTGGTAGTCGAGTCATGTGACTGATGAGAACCAATCAGAAGAGAACGTGGAGCTGCCGGTTGATTTATGGGGGTTGAAACCTTCAGGTCCAGTCATCTGATTGGACAGTGACCAACTCTCTCTCTCTCTCTCTCTCTCTCTCTCTCTCTCTCTCTCTCTCTCTCTCTCTCTCGCTCTCTCTCGCTCTCTCTCTCTGTCAGAGTGAATGTAGATCGTCCGTCTGCTCCACATCACTTTATTTTGAGTTTTTCTGCCCTACATTGTCGTCTGGAGCATCACTTCATCTCTTCATCACTTCATCACTTCATCACTTCATCTCTTCATCACTTCATCTCTTCATCTCTTCATCACTTCATCTCTTCATCTATTTATCACTTCATCTCTTCATCACTTCATCTCTTCATCTCTTCATCTATTTATCTCTTCATCACTTCATCTCTTCATCACTTCATCTCTTCATCACTTCATCTCTTCATCACTTCATCTCTTCATATCTTCGTCTCTTCATCACTTCATCTCTTCATCTCTTCATCACTTCATCTCTTCATCACTTCATCTCTTTATCACTTCATCACTTCATCACTTTATCTCTTCATCACTTCATCTCTTCATCACTTCATCTCTTCATCTCTTTATCTCTTCATCACTTCATCACTTCATCTCTTCATCTATTTATCTCTTCATCTCTTCATCACTTCATCTCTTCATATCTTCGTCTCTTCATCACTTCATCTCTTCATCACTTCATCTCTTCATCTCTTCATCTCTTTATCTCTTCATCACTTCATCACTTCATCTCTTCATCTATTTATCTCTTCATCTCTTCATCACTTCATCTCTTCATATCTTCGTCTCTTCATCACTTCATCTCTTCATCACTTCATCTCTTTATCACTTCATCACTTCATCACTTTATCTCTTCATCACTTCATCTCTTCATCACTTCATCTCTTCATCTCTTTATCTCTTCATCACTTCATCACTTCATCTCTTCATCTATTTATCTCTTCATCACTTCATCTCTTTATCTCTTCATCACTTCATCACTTCATCTCTTCATCTATTTATCTCTTCATCACTTCATCTCTTTATCTCTTCATCTCTTCATCTCTTCATCTCTTCATCTCTTCATCACTTCATCTCACAGACTTCACTCTCTTTGGTGAAGATGTGTCACTCTGTGTTAAAAACTGAACTTAGCAGAGATCTTGTATTGTCTTGGTGAAGATGTGTCACTCTGCACTAGATTCCCTCACTGAACGATCAGAGTGAGGATTATACAACATCATTTATTGTCTTGGTTGAATTCTGGACTTTGTGAGTGATTCATATAAATCATATGAATCATATGATTTATATGATTTATATGATTTATATGATTCATATAAATCATATATGATTCATATGAAATCAGTTTGAAATGAAGAATCTTTGTCCGATAAAACCGATGATGACAAACAGGAAGTGGAAACAGAAACGCTCTGTAGTTTAATATCAAAGTGAAATGACCCGAGAGGTGAACCCACTTCAAAGGCTCTGAAAATAAAACTGTCAATAATACATGTGAGTGTTAGAGTGTGTGTGTGTGTGTGTGTGTGAGACTCTGTGTGTGTGTGTGTGTGTAAGACTGTGTGTGTGTGTGTGTGAGTGTGTGTGTGTGTGTGTGAGTGTTAGAGTGTGTGAGACTCTGTGTGTGTGTGTGTGTGTGTGTGTGTGTGTGTGTGTGTGTAAGACTGTGTGAGTGTGAGTGTGTGTGAGACTCTGTGTGTGTGTGTGTGTGTGTGTGTGTAGCCACGTGAAGGCTGCTGGGAAGTGCTTATAGCAGCAGCCGTATGTTTAAACTTATATTTGTGTGTGTGTGTGTGTAACTGTGTGTGTGTGTGTGTGTGTGTGTGTGTGTCTGTGTTACACACCCTGTGTGTGTGTGTGTGTGTGTGTGTGTGTGTGTGTGTGTGTGTGTAACTCTGTGTGTGTGTGTGACTCTGTGTGTGTGTAACCCTGACCTGTCTGTGTTACACACCCTGTGTGTGTGTGTGTGTGTGTGTGTGTGTGTGTAACTCTGTGTGT
>NC_091103.1:567500-587500 GCF_024713975.1 Paralichthys olivaceus
AATCCCTTCAAACCTTCTGCTGTAGCTGCCACTGATCTAAAGATGGCCGACGCGTCTCCACTTCCTCCCACTGTACGAAAAGGAAGTGGACATGAGCGAAGCAGAGTCTGCGATGTTCCATCAGGTGAAAATGAAGGAGGTGGTGAGAAGTCACAGGGACTGTCCTCATGTGGAGCTGCTGGATTCTGTCCACTCTGTCACAGGGACTGTCCTCATGTGGAGCTGCTGGTTTCTGTCCACTCTGCCACAGGGACTGTCCTCATGTGGAGCTGCTGGATTCTGTCCACTCTGCCACAGGGACTGTCTTCATGTGGAGCTGCTGGATTCTGTCCACTCTGCCACAGGGACTGTCCTCATGTGGAGCTGCTGGATTCTGTCCACTCTGTCACAGGGACTGTCCTCATGTGGAGCTGCTGGTTTCTGTCCACTCTGCCACAGGGACTGTCCTCATGTGGAGCTGCTGGATTCTGTCCACTCTGCCACAGGGACTGTCCTCATGTGGAGCTGCTGGATTCTGTCCACTGCCACAGGGACTGTCCTCATGTGGAGCTGCTGGATTCTGTCCACTGCCACAGGGACTGTCCTCATGTGGAGCTGCTGGATTCTGTCCACTCTGTCACAGGGACTGTCTTCATGTGGAGCTGCTGGATTCTGTCCACTCTGTCACAGGGACTGTCCTCATGTGGAGCTGCTGGTTTCTGTCCACTCTGTCACAGGGACTGTCCTCATGTGGAGCTGCTGGTTTCTGTCCACTCTGTCACAGGGACTGTCCTCATGTGGAGCTGCTGGTTTCTGTCCACTCTGTCACAGGGACTGTCCTCATGTGGAGCTGCTGGTTTCTGTCCACTCTGTCACAGGGACTGTCCTCATGTGGAGCTGCTGGTTTCTGTCCACTCTGTCACAGGGACTGTCCTCATGTGGAGCTGCTGGATTCTGTCCACTCTGTCACAGGGACTGTCCTCATGTGGAGCTGCTGGATTCTGTCCACTCTGTCACAGGGACTGTCCTCATGTGGAGCTGCTGGTTTCTGTCCACTCTGTCACAGGGACTGTCTTCATGTGGAGCTGCTGGATTCTGTCCACTCTGCCACAGGGACTGTCCTCATGTGGAGCTTTAAACTCACCCTGAACAGAAGTCGTCACTGACTCATGATGTTACTTCACTGGAGGAGTTGAAGTGATCAGCCACCAGGGGGCAGTCCACTGGAAACAACAGTTTGATCAAATAGAAAACAAAGGGTTGAGAATATTCTGCTCTTGGTCTCCATGGAAACAAAGTGATGCTGTTGGATGACAGGAAGTGGAACAAACCATCAGTGTAAAATGTTTCAACAGCTTTTTACATCGTGTGTATTTGTTCTGCTCTGATTGACACACACACACACACACACACACACACACACACACACACACACACACACACACACACACACACACACAAACACACACACACACACAAACACAGTGTGTCCAGAGCTGGTTCTGTCTGATCAACTCATCTTTAGTAGGAACAGTGGTGACAAGTTAAGTTAACAGTGCGTTTCCTTTGGTTGCCTGTTGGTGGCGTCCTTTCCTCTTTGTGCATGTGTTTGAGATCTTTCTCAAAAACTGCTGAACTGAGGTAAATGACTTGTGAAGAGCTGAGTCATGAGTGAAGACAGAACCTGTTCAGTTCTGAAGCAGAGCGATGGCTTCAGCTCTCTCTCTCTCTCTCTCTCTCTCTCTCTCTCTCTCTCCCTCCCTCTCTCTCTCTCTCTCTCTCTTAAAAAGTGTGTTACAAACACGTCCTAAGGGCAGAGGCTTTTTTTTAATCTCTTCCTGTTTCAGAATAAAATCTGGACAGTTGATTCATGGTAAATAAAAGTTTGTTTTCTGTGTGTGTGTGTGTGTGTGTGTGTGTGTGTGTGTGTGTGTGTGTGTGTGTGTGTGTGTGTGTGTGTGTGTGTGTGTGTGTCAGGATGTGTTCACAGCAGAGTGTAAGTTCAAGGAGTCAGTGTTTGAGAACTACTACGTCATCTACTCGTCCACGCTGTACCGGCAGCACGAGTCGGGCCGCGCCTGGTTCCTGGGCCTCAACAAGGACGGCGTCATCATGAAGGGAAACCGAGTGAAGAAAACCAAACCCTGCTCGCACTTCGTCCCCAGACCCATCGAAGGTGAGAAGGAACCACGTCCTCTTCTGTTTACACAGTTTGTCTTCATAAGATCAAATGACTGGATTTGATTTGGAAGCTTTAGTGAAAGTAATTAACTAAATGTCCGTGTAAGAGAGAATCAGAATTTATTTTCTGACGCAGACACTGAAGCTACGTTTTATGCGATTATCAGTTGTTTTTTTTTAAATCAATCTTAAGTCGTATGAAGTTTCTCTCCCAGAGTTCAGGCCGGATTCAAACCTGCGCTGCTGCTTCAACACTGTACAACTGTTACTGAGCAACAGCGCCACCTGCAGTCACACGTGTCGAGCTCTGTGTCATCCCACCGAACTGAAACTGTTTAACTGCAGCAGGTGAACATGAACAAAACTCACGCGTTTATTTTGCTGCGTCATAAATCTGCTGTCAGCTGCAGCGCTCGACCACCGGAGGCAGCGGTGTTAGAAATGGACCGGCGGGCGAGGATCTCGGAGGCGGAGCGCTGAGGTCGTCCTCCTCCGAGGTCAAAGTGAAGCTCTAATATCACAGATGGAGGTTTAACAGGAAACATGAAGCCTCGTCTCTGCTTTCTGCTGCTCTGTCTCCCCCCTCCTCCCCCACCTGTCCCTCCGTCCATCTTCTCCTCTTCCTCTGCACGACTCGTCCTTCACCTCTGCACCTCTCATTCCTCCACCTCTACCTTGTTCTGCACACGTTTCTAATCATAAGTATTTGTACCTATTTTAAACAACATATTCGTGTGCGACATAGACAAACACGTCATATCATTGATACTAATACTACAGAAAACATAATCACGCTGTCATTACTACTGAGAACTCGGTGAAATGTTTTGTTTGAGTCCAAAGAACCAAAGTGGAATAAAATCACATGATATAGATCTGATATTTACAGCGACCATCAAAATGAAGAAATATGAAGTAATGTTGTGGTAAAGTACGTCATGTTGACGTAACGAATCATTTCATGACACATCATTTTTATCCAAAGCGTCGTAGGAGCGCCGATTATCTCGGTGTCACAGAACTCGTTTATTAAATGCTCCTCGTTAACCACAGACCAAATAAAGATGGCAACACATCCCTTCTTCCTCCTCTCGCACAAAAATGAAGCTAAATATATCTCAGATGCAAACGCTGCCATCTTGTGGTGATGACGTTATTTGCAACCACGCTTTGGCTTCCCTTCAGAGGCGTTGTCAGGTCGTCCATCTTTATTTACAGTCTACGATGTGAAAGCGCCATCTGCTGGTTCACAAAGAAAACTACTGCTAACGTTGCACTGAGTCTTTACATTTGTTCTTTTTGAAGCGGTGACGACAGAATGTCCCGCGACGTTAACAGACTTGTGTTTCTCCTGCAGTGTGCATGTACAAGGAGCCGTCGCTGCACGAACTCGAGGAGAAGCTGCTGAAATCCTCCCGGAGCCCGACCATGAACAGCGAGGAGCGAGCGAGGGGCCTGGATCAGCAGGAGCAGCCGCAGGACGACGTCACAGAGCAGGATGGGTCATAGCCTGCAGCGCCCCCCGCAGGAGGAGGAGGAGAACTCCCATTTTAACACTCCCTCTGTTCAGCAACAACTACAACCACACCAACAACCGCCACGACGATGACGACGGCGACAACGAAAACAAAGAAAAAAAGAAGCTTAAAAAAAATTGTAAAAAAAAATCTTTGCTCATGACAAAATCTTTTAAATCTATTGGGGGCGGGGCTTGTTTGAAAATGAGGACGTTGATGATGATGATTTACATTTTATGCAAAAATCCCTGCTGAGAGAAGGCGGGAGGCAGCACAGCTACTCTTCATCACCACATTGTAATCATCATCATCGTCACGCTGATGACAAAATGTTTTCCGAGTCGAGCGAGCGCTCAGAACTCCAAAGCTTTAAGCCATGTAGAAACTTCACTTCCTGTCATCAAATGAATGCAAAAACTTTCGCACTTTCGACACGTCATGCTTCTTCTTCTTCTTCTTCTTCTTCTTCTTCTTCTTCTCCGTGTCGTTCTGTCCAATCAGAGAGAAGAGTTCTGTTGTCTCTTCTGCAGCAGCCACATCTTGTTTGGTTTTTCTCACTTTGTTTTGTCCGGGAGTCGTAGCTTCAGGTGCAGACGCTCCCATAAAAAGGGTCCGAGGGAAGCAACACCTGAGGAACTTCCTGTTCGGTTTGGACCGGGCTCGTTTCCTCTGGTGGGGGTCAGTCATGTGATCACTGTGGTTTAACCTGACCCGGGTCCATGCAGTCAAATCACGTGAACTTCACAATCCTGCCGATCGTTGTACTGATCCCTCATCAGTTTTTTACAGTGAGTCCTGATGATCATAAAGTGAAAAGGATGAAGTCAGAGGTTCCAAAACGCAGAAGATAAAACGTGGGAAAAGACGAAAGTCACGAGTTTGTCTCTTTGTTGTTGTCAGATTGATCTGTGCTGCCGGAGGGTCCCTGAACGCACCTTTAGAAACAGAGCAGTGACCATAGAAACAGACGCAGCGTCCGCAAAGTGGCGCCAATGTGGACGTGTCCGAAACCTGTCTTCTGTCTAGTGACCAGCAGGGGGTGACTCCTCTGGTAGTTTCTATAGAAACAGCAGCTCACAAACCAGTGACGTCACGTGACCGTTGATATATCACATGATGCATCACACATAGACAGGAAGTGAAGGCAGCAGGAAGCAGGAAACAGATTTGTGAACTGATGACGATGGTTTGATCTGCAGGACGATGAAGTTCACACGGATGAAAACATCAGAAATGTTCCTGATGTTTCGTGTTTTCTAAACTCAACTGATCCGGTCTGAGCCGAGCGACTCGTTCCCCTGCGTCTCTGTTACCACGGTGATGCGTTCAGGTGTCGGCTGATGGGTTGTTCGACAGCATGCGACACTGCCCTGCTTCACTAAGATGAACGACACTGCCCCAAAAACTGAGCTGCATCAGTCAGACGTCAACGTCGCCAACGTCACATCGGGAAAAAAGACGAGAACACACAGGTCACATGACCAGTGTGTGTTTACAGGCGTGTTAGTGTGGACGGAGATTATTTCTGATACGAAGCTTAAACACTTTCAAATATACGTGTCAATGTGGGCGGAGCCTGGGATTCGTGAACTGAACTTCTGAGATTAGAATGAATAAAGTGAAACCAGCGTGAATCCAGAACCATCGGGAGGATCTCCTCTTCCTGCAGCAGGTTGTGATGAACGTCAGTAACATTTCACACTAATATATATTTTCTGTAATTATAGAAAAGACACTAGCGTCTCCAGGAAGTGGCTGGTTGCACGTCTCGCTCTGACGTCATGGACTGGTGTGTTTGTTCCGGAGTGTGACGTTGAGGCGTTGAGACGACGTCTCGTCACTGCCTCATTCAACCTTTAACACGTTTCTTCTTCTCTCACTTAAACATTTTAATGACCAAGTTTCCCAAAAACAACATCGTCATTTCCTGGTTTACAGGCCGATGTCCACTTCCTGTGTTTCACTACTTCACTTCCTGTCACTGCCTTCGTTTTCCTCTGCAGCCGAAGTTTGTGAAGAAGAGCAGAATTACTTCTTCTCACAAAGCCGAACGTCAGTGGACGAAACACATCACATCTGTCGTCTCCAATTGTTGTCGAGTGACGATTTTAATTCTTTAACACTTCTGACATGAAGTCGTTCGACTTTAACAAAGTGACTCCACAACATTTCAAATCTGTTTTCAGACACGAAGTTTGTTCCTCCTGTGAAGCAGCAGCCGATCGCCCGGGTCCGACTCATTCACAACAACAGGAACACGTCAGGAACACGTCAGGAACACGTCAGGAACACGTCAGGAACACGTCTGTGGTTTTTCACAGTTGGTCAAATCATTTTAAATCTGTAGTTTCAGTTTGACGTCTAAACTCACACAGAATCATTTTTGGGAAACTTGGTCGTCTCCATCAGCCGACGTTTGCTGACGCAGGAAACGAAAAGAGACGTGAAGCTGAAGGTTTGTTTGCACGTGGAAAATAAAAAGAGTTTTCACTCGACAGCTGAACTGATGCATGCTGCTGTTTCTGCTTCCACTTAACGAGACGAGGGGGAGGAGTCAGGGGGTAGAGTTCGACTCCGATTGGCTCCCGCAGCCCAGGTTTTTATTTTTTCTTCTTTGATCTTGCTTTGGAATTTTGAAGTTTGTTGGTTAAAATTGGACGAACAGACCGATGACGGAATGAAGGAACGAACCAATCACAATCCACCGCACTGCCTCAGAGGAAGTCTTCCAGTTTGGTGATTTTCAGGTCGGAGGAGCGACAGAAACTCGTTGGTCTGCAGATCCAAGAAGTTTAATGACTGAAAGTTTCTGTTCCCGACACAAACCAAACTCTGCACATGAATGTTGTAACACGAGTTTCCTTTGTGACGTCAGAACAACGCAGCGCTGCCGTCACGCCACAACGCACCTTAAAAAAAAAGATGTATGGAGGATTGAGAGTGCCACCAAAATAATACAAAAAAAAATCTAAAGTTGAGTCTGATGTTTAAATTCTTCTGTGATCAGAAAAAGAACAAATTTACTCACTTTTTTATTTCTACTTTTATTTTTTGTCATTTAAAATTCAGAAAAAATCAGTTTGTTTTTTCTGATTTTTTTTTAAGTTTGTCAAACGCAGTGTGCTGCGTTTAAGTCCCGTGGGAGATGGGAAAGATTCGACCTCATGGGTGTAGATTTATTTATTGACTGATCAGTTTTCATGATGTGATAAAAACTCTGATGGTGTTTTTGTTTCTGGTTCGTGTCCACGACGGCAGCGTTGCCAGTGAAACGTAGAACGGCTGCTCGGCAGTGAAAGAACAGCAGGTCGACTCTGTTTTAAATGATCTCATCACTGACGTCTCCTCTGAGCTGAGTCGACCTGCTGACCTCAGCCTGTGGGCGGAGCTTTCATTGCTCGCAGCACCGCCTGATGTCATGATGATGTCATTACAAAGCAACAGAGGCCAACTGTTGCCACGGTAACAGAGGCTGAACTCTCTTGATCTTTCTTTGTGTTTGCTGATGTTTGCACCTTTTCTCTCACACGTCATATATCGCATCATATATTAGAAAAGAATCATCGCAAATTACGCAGCAGGATGAAAAAGATGATTGAAAAATAAAAAGGAACAACATAAAAAGTTCAGTGTCCGACTCGTTCTTCTTCACTCAGGATGATGTAGGTGTTTGTCTGATGAACGTTACATTTACGTTACAGAGCTGAGTGTGACATCATCAGAATCGTATCTACGCTACTGACGGACGCCACATTCAGCGGTTACCTGCTGCTTCTGCTGCAGTGACGCAGGAAACAGTCCAGAGACAAAAGTGTATCTGTGGTAAACAGTCATGCAGAGAAGAGTAAGATGTTCAAGCCACATGACCTGTACGGCAGCAGGCCACCAGGGGGCGATAGAGAAGCTTTGGCTTCACTTTTGGCAAGCCGTGATGTTGCCTATCTTTATTGACAGTCACTAATGCTAACACTAATTAACATTTAACAACAGTAAAATGAATAACACTTATTTAACTTATCCATCTATCCATCTCTCTCTATCCATCTATCTCTCTATCTATCTCTCTATCTATCTATCTATCTATCCCTCCCTCCCACCCTCCCTCCCTCTCTCCCTCTCTCTCTCTCTCTCTCTCTCTATCCATCCATCTATCTGTCAATTTTTTTATTGTCTGTCTAAATTTGGATATAACTGCTGAAAATCCCATGCACATGAACGCACCACAGTATTACACAGTGACGCCACTAGGAGGCGACATCACACCACGAATGAACCAATCATTTGTAATCAGATTACAAATACCTAAAGTCCATGTTTACTTCGGATATTTCAAGTACATCGACATGATACAACTTCTGTACTTTTACTTTGGATACTTTAAAATACTTGAGAGTTAAAAATATACTTCATAATACTGTAGTATAATTACTAAAGATACTCTGGTTAGATGATACTTGTAACTGGGTACTTTACAGTACTTCTACATGGGTTAGTTACACGTAGAAGATACTTCAGTACTTGTGCTTTACATGCAGTACTTGTGATGGAGTATTGTAGTCAAGTATCTGAAGACTCCTCCGGAAGGAGAGCAGGGGCCTGTTTGAGTCTTTGAGTCTTTGAGTCTGGTGTCGCTCAGGTGAGTCAGCTGACTGTGACGTAATAGGTGGCGAAAAGGGGGCATGTCGCAACAGCGGAGAGGGGGAGGAGCCTTAACCGGAAAACACACACAACCCTTGTTCTTCCTGATGTTCACACACACACACACGCACACGCACACACAGTCTGACACACAAACACACACACACACGCACACACACAGTCTGACACAGACACACACACACACACACACATACAGTCTGACACACACACGCACACACACAGTCTGACACACACACACACACACACACACAGTCTGACACACACACACACACACGTTGCGTTAACTTTTCTTGTAACTTTTGAAACTTTGTTGTTTTTGGTCAAACCTCGTGAATGTGCGCGTGCGTGTGAACAGTGTGGTCCACCGTCACTGTGAGGACCCGCCCAGCGGACCTCCGTGAGGACCGACTCTCTTCAGGCTCACACGCCGGGGACCAGCTCTCTTCTCCGGGTTAATGTAAGTCCTCCTCCCGCTGCTTCTTCTTCGTGTTGTTTCTCTCATGTCGTGAATTGAACGATGGTTGAAGCTCGTGTCTGTGACGGAGCTGTGCCGAACATCGTTTGAAAACCTCCGGATTTACCGAATTGTCGGTGAAACACATGTGAACACGCGCTGACAGGATTGCGACACATTATTGTTAAACCGGTAGTTAAAGTGTAATATTCGGCGGACACACAACACTTCAACCTGCGCTCGAATCAACACAAACACAACTTTTGTCATTCGCTTCCCTGTTATTTCTGCCATCCCACAATGGACGGTGACACGCAGCGAAGGAAAGGAAGGAAGGTTGAGATTTGCTCATTTAAAGAATTGTTCGCTAAATCAGTGTATGCCGAATTCACCGAGAGACCTAACACGTGTGTATGAACTGTATAAATTGTGAAGTTATTTGTTTAAAAAACGAGTGAACGCTAACAGAAGTTTAAAATGGTCGTCTTTAAACTTGAGTCTGGGGAAGAGAGAGTGGTCGTGGTGTTCTTCATCGATCCGTTCTGATAATCAGATTAACGTCAATCAAATCAGTTCAGAGGCTCAGTCAGCAGCTCTTCATCCTCCTCTTCATCCTGCTCCTCATCCTCCTCTTCATCCTCCTCTTCATCCTGCTCCTCATCCTCCTCTTCATCCTGCTCTTCATCCTCCTCTTCATCCTGTTCTTCATCCTCCTCTTCATCCTGCTCTTCATCCTCCTCTTTATCCTGCTCCTCATCCTCCTCTTCATCCTCTTCTTCATCCTCCTCTTCATCCTCCTCTTCATCCTGCTCTTCACCCTCCTCTTCATCCTCCTCTTCATCCTCCTCTTCATCCTGCTCCTCATCCTCCTCTTCATCCTCTTCTTCATCCTCCTCTTCATCCTCCTCTTCATCCTCCTCTTCATCCTGCTCTTCACCCTCCTCTTCATCCTGTTCTTCATCCTCCTCTTCATCCTCCTCTTCATCCTGCTTTTCATCCTCCTCTTCATCCTGTTCTTCATCCTCCTCTTCATCCTCCTCTTCATCCTGCTTTTCATCCTCCTCTTCATCCTGTTCTTCACCCTCCTCTTCATCCTCCTCTTCATCCTGCTCTTCATCCTCCTCTTCATCCTGCTCCTCATCCTCCTCTTCATCCTGCTCTTCATCCTCCTCTTCATCCTCCTCTTCATCCTGCTCTTCATCCTCCTCTTCATCCTCCTCTTCATCCTGCTTTTCATCCTCCTCTTCATCCTCCTCTTCATCCTCCTCTTCATCCTCCTCTTCATCCTGCTCTTCACCCTCCTCTTCATCCTGTTCTTCATCCTCCTCTTCATCCTGCTCTTCATCCTGCTCTTCATCCTCCTCTTCATCCTGCCCCTCTTCATACTCCTCTTCATCCTGCCCCTCTTCATCCTGCCCCTCTTCATCCTCCTCTTCATCCTGCTCTTCATCCTGCTCTTCATCCTCCTCTTCATCCTGCTCTTCATCCTCCTCTTCACCCTCCTCCTCTTCATCCTGCTCCTCATCCTCCTCTTCATCCTCCTCTTCACCCTCCTCCTCTTCATCCTGCTCCTCATCCTCCTCTTCATCCTCCTCTTCATCCTGTTCTTCATCCTCCTCTTCATCCTGCTCTTCATCCTCCTCTTCATCCTCCTCTTCATCCTCCTCTTCATCCTGCTCCTCTTCATCCTCCTCTTCATCCTGCTCTTCATCCTCCTCTTCATCCTCCTCTTCATCCTGCTCTTCATCCTCCTCTTCATCCTCCTCTTCATCCTGCTCTTCATCCTCCTCTTCATCCTGCTCTTCATCCTGCTCTTCATCCTCCTCTTCACCCTCCTCTTCATCCTGCTCTTCATCCTCCTCTTTATCCTCCTCTTCATCCTGCTCTTCATCCTCCTCTTCATCCTCCTCTTCATCCTGCCCCTCTTCATACTCCTCTTCATCCTCCTCTTCATCCTCCTCCTCTTCATCCTCCTCCTCTTCATCCTCCTCTTCACCCTCCTCTTCATCCTGCTCTTCATCCTCCTCTTCATCCTCCTCTTCATTCTGCTCCTCTTCATCCTCCTCTTCATCCTGCCCCTCTTCATCCTGCTCTTCATCCTGCTCTTCATCCTCCTCTTCATCCTGCTCCTCTTCATCCTCCTCTTCATCCTCCTCTTCATCCTGCCCCTCTTCATCCTCCTCTTCATTCTGCTCCTCTTCATCCTCCTCTTCATCCTGCTCCTCTTCACCCTCCTCCTCTTCATCATCAGACTTACAGGAGTTAATTCGGCTCTCATCATGTTTTTAATAGTTTTTCTGTTATCGACCAATCAGATGAGATTTGAGAGAAAAGCTGATGAGTCATCGTTTAATGAAAAGTCAACAAAACTGAAACTGAAACATTTCATCAGACGAAACCCAGCGTCATCGAAACCTGTCTTTTGTGCACTGACCAGCAGGGGGCGACTCCACCGGTGCTTTCTATAGAAATGTACAGTTTCGTGAGTGAGTGAGTGAGTGAGAGTGAGTGAGAGTGAGTGTGTGAGAGTGAGTGAGTGAGTGAGAGTGAGAGAGAGAGAGAGAGAGTGAGTGAGTGAGTGTGAGTGTGTGAGAGTGAGTGAGTGAGTGAGTGTGTGAGAGTGAGTGAGTGAGTGAGTGAGTGAGTGAGAGTGTGAGTGAGAGAGTGAGTGTGTGAGAGTGAGTGAGTGAGTGAGAGTGAGTGAGTGTGAGAGTGAGTGAGTGAGTGAGTGAGAGTGAGTGAGAGTGAGAGAGAGTGAGTGAGATGGCTGCTCTCGTTCTGTATGTTCCTCCTGGGATCCACTCGTTCTGCCTGATCGTCCACTGTGACACATTTCCTCTCCGTCTGTCTCCTCCACTGCTCGTCTCTTCTTTTCCTCTCGTGTGATATGAAGGGATGAGTGGGTGGATGAGTAGATGGACAGATGAAGGGATGGGTGGATGGATGGACGGATGAAGGGATGAGTGGATGGATGAGTGGATGCACGGATGAAGGGATGAGTGGATGGATGAGTGGATGCACGGATGAAGGGATGAGTGGATGGATGCACGGATGAAGGGATGGGTGGATGGATGAGTGGATGGATGCACGGATGAAGGGATGGGTGGATGGATGAGTGGATGGACGGATGAAGGGATGAGTGGATGGATGAGTGGATGGATGAGTGGATGGACAGATGAAGGGATGAGTGGATGGATGCACGGATGAAGGGATGGGTGGATGGATGAGTGGATGGACGGATGGATGGATGGATGATTGGATGGACGGATGAAGGGATGGATGGACGGATGAAGGGATCACCTCAGCAACAAACACCTGAACATTAAATAATTAAATAAATAATAATTATGATTTAATGAAGATGAATAAATGGATGAAATCTGAATGAAAAGCACAAATTAAACCAGCAGAAGATTAAAACTTGATTTTCACACGTGAAGTCATTTCATTAGCTGTTGGATGGAGGGATGAGCAGAGAGGTTAAGAGAGGTGAAGATCTTTATCATCCATCTCATCTCCAGTAACGACCAGATTCATCCGCCCGCTGCTGATTTAACTCTGCTGCAGATTTATAGACGGGGCGAGAGAGCCTGACGCATACAGCAGAGAGGGAGGGGGGACTGAAGAGACTCAGTGTCTTCACTGGACACATTTACACCAAGAACTCACATGAAGTCTCGTGTCCCACACGACCACCGACAAAGCTTTTAAAGACATGAACGAATCTGTAACATTCTTCTTTCTGCTCCTTTTTATTCAAGAGTTGAGATTCAGTGTTTCGCATTTAAATGGTTTTGTTTGGTCAGTGAATGAAATCTACTTATTTATTATCAGAATGTAGTTGATGTGAATAATTCTTGGGGAGGAGTTTGTAAAAGTACGACTCCTCCGAACAGAGGAAAGTCGGCCACATTTGCACATTCATTTCAAAATGGCCGACTTCCTGTTGCATTTATGGGGTCTTGGGGTAAAATGTAAATTTCCACCAGATTTGACACACGTGTAAAGTTTCTTGAGTTTGGAACGTGTGCAGGTCGTCTAATGACAGATTTCCTGCAGGTTAGAATTTGAACTGGTGATAACTGTTGGACCCTAACAAGACAAATCAGTCATGTGGTCGTGGACCACGTCTCAGGCAACGTTAACTCCACAACCAAAATGACTCACGACCAAATAAACAAAACGTGTGCGTAAGTCAGTGGTCATAGCAACCGAAACAGGAAGTGATTCTGTGTCATCAGCTGTTCAATCTGTACAAAGTTTACAGACGTAATGAAACAAACTGTTGAAGCTGCAGCAGCGAATTTCCTGTATCCAGAAGGTGGCGCTGTAACTATACCTGAATTTATTGTCTTGGATATTACATGCGTCTCCGTCTCTGTGCAGGTCGTCCTACGTCTCCACCCTCGTCTTCCTCTGCAGTGTGGCAGCTGTCACTCAGTCCAATCACCTGACAGGTACGAGAAGACAAATCAACATCAACACACTGAGTGTCACAATGTGAACGTAGTTTTTCTCTGAACTCTGCAGTAGAAATATTCATCGTTTATTTTGTCTCCAGCAGCCGGAGACATTTTCAGACTTAGTTTCCTCTCGTTCTCCTGAACAAACCTTTAGTTTGAATCAAAGACGAACTGATTCCATTTGTTCTGGTCGGTGTGGCAGTTTTTACTGATCGATAAAAACACAGTGACCCTAAAGACTCAGTATTTCTGAACTCTACAGAAGTTTCTTACTTTAGGAACATTTGTTTAGATACATGAACATTTTATAGAGCGTACGACCTGACGATGGAAGAGAGGGCTGGACTTTCATTCAGTTTTAGATTTAAACATGATCGTGAAGTTTGACTCTGAAGTGTTTCAGTCACACAGAAAAGAAACCAGTCGAATATTCTGTGAATCCACCACTTTCTGTTTTTTAGGCTTAAACCTCATCACTGTTGCTACGGTTACACTTTTCCTACCTCTAAATCCGAGGCGTAAACGCATTTTACGAGCAACAACAACTTTAGGTGTAATTCCCAGTTCGGCCACTGGCTTAGTTTTAAAATGAAAACAAGTCAGTGTGGGCGGAGCCTGAGGTCAGGCTCCGCGATTGGTGTTTTAGGTAAAACTACAAATTAAAAGATAAATTAATTAAAAGAGATAAAACAGCTCAGAGAAACCTTTAGTGAAATAGAATTGTAAGACTGAAGTCGAGTAAATTTATTTCACTTTATTTTACTTCTGAGTCCAAAGGCTCCAAACCGTGTAACATGTTCCTCTGCACACGTATGAACTTTTACAACCGACACAGAAACATTTTCAGACATTTCATTTACCTGCACGAGAACAAGAGGTGGAGAGATGGATGGATGAATTAGAGCGGTGGAGGCTCCGGATGGAGGGATGAGGCTGAGCATGTTAGTGTGGATGGAGAGATAGAGGAGGAGGAGAAGGAGGTGGATGTTGTAGAAGGTTTTAATAGAAAGACGAATAGTCTGGCAGAGAAAATCTGACAGGTCAATTACCAACACACACACACACACACACACACACACACACACACACACACACACACACACACACACACACACACACACACAGGAGCCTCTCATTAATCCAGTGTTCGGTCTCAGGACCCTCGACTTCAGTTTCTCAGCTGCTGCCGCAACAAACCAGAGAATTTCACTTTATATTTCATCTCTTTAACTAAAAACGTAAAAAAACCACACACAAACGCACGCACACACACACACACACACACACACACACACACACACACACACACACACACACACACACACACACACACACACACACACACACTTGAGACTTCTTAAAGTCTCTGCGTCTCTGTTGTCGTATAAAAAGTGATGAAGAAGAGCAGAAGAAGAGCGATGAGATAAAGACTCCGTCTCTTCGCTCTGACTCAGGTCATTTTTCTTTCAAATTGTTTAATGTGCAGCTCGGACGAGTCTCAGTGTTTTAACGGAGCCGCCGCCCACTCTGCATTAAACCTTTAATGAAATGTGATGACATCGTTAGTTTCACAAGACGACGCACAGCAACACACACTGAGCTCCGTTTGACTCTCACACTAATGTTCTTCATCGGGGGAGAGAGGGAGAGAGGGAGGACTCCCTCTTTCAGTTTCTGATTATGAAATTCTAAATAAACACAAGTGAGAAGTAGAAACGTCTCCGACTGGAACAAAGTGGTTCATGATGTTTAACTAAGATGCTGATGTTAACGAGATGTGACACAGAATCTAAACAAAGATGGACGAAGCGAAAACATCTCAGATCGAAGAACGAGCTGAAATGACAGAAACCGTTTATGTCACGTTTACTTAGATTTTTTAAGTTTGGTCCATGTCCCATCAGCTAACACGGAGGAGGAGGGTTTATGACCTATACTGCATCCAGACACCAGGGGGCGGTGGAGATGACACTAATGCTTCACCTATAGGAGTCATCATTGTTTTTATATCCAATTGATATTTTGGCTTTGTTTCTGAAGGAAGTGGGGACATGTCCTCCATCTTTATTTACAATCTCTCTCTGTCCCTCTGTCCCTCTGTCTGTCTCAGAGCCCATGTGTTATGACTGGGGGGAGTCCAGTAATGGGACGGTCTCTGTCCTGGAGGGGGAGGCCGGTTGGCTCTCCTGTCCTCTCTTCTCTCATCCCTCCGTCTACAACTACACGTCCGCCCAGAGCGCTGGACACAACCTGTTCTGGTACCGCCTCCCCGAGGGTCACGACCTGGAGCAGCCAATCACCTACAGGTACAGCTGCAGTTCTGACTCATTTAAAATGAGGATGACGTTGCGCCTTTTTGCGTTGCTATAGAAACGTATCGCTGCGTCAGCAGGAAAATAAAAACAGATCAGTCATGTGACAGAAAACCTTGTTAAAAACTTGTTATAAAAAGATGTTTTACATTATTACGACACAGAAACACGTCGTGTTGTGAGAAGCTTCTGGATTCGTTGGACACATTTTTTAAAAAGTTCTAATGATTTCTCCTCCAAACAGGACGTGTGGTGATCAGACCACCACACACACACACACACACACACACACACACACACACACACACACACACACACACACACACACACACTCGTCTGTTTTTGACTCGTCTGTGGTTTACGTTCACTCTCTCTCTCTCTCTGTCTCTCTCTCGTCTCTCGTCTGTCTCTCTCTCTGTTTCTCTCTCATCTCTCTCTCGTCTCTCTCTCTCTCTCGTCTCTCTCTCTCTCTCTCTCGTCTCTCGTCTCTCTCGTCTCTCGTCTCTCTCTCTGTCTCTCTCTCTGTTTCTCTCTCGTCTCTCTCGTCTCTCTCTCTCTCTCTCTCGTCTCTCTCTCTCTGTCTCTCTCTGTCTCTCGTCTCTCTCTCTCTCTCTCTCTCTCTCGTCTCTCTCTCTCTCGTCTCTCGTCTCTCTCTCTCTGTCTCTCTCTCTCTCTCTCGTCTCTCGTCTCTCTCTCTGTCTCTCTCTCTGTTTCTCTCTCGTCTCTCTCTCGTCTCTCTCTCTCTCTCGTCTCTCTCTCTCTCTCTCTCTCTCTCTCCCTCTCTCTCTCTCTCTCTCGTCTCTCTCTCTGCAGCTCACGGCTCAGTAAAGACAGAGAGAGGCTGTGGCTGCAGCCGGCCGTTGCAGAGGACAGTGGACTGTACATCTGCATGCTGCGGTAAGACACAGTGAAACCTGGGAACTGATTTCAGACACTGGAGCCTCATCTGCTCTGATTCACTGTTAAACTGTAACGTGATGTTTAATGTGTTGAAACTAAATCCAGTTATAAACCTGAATATGTGGAGGAAGCTGAAGCTGTTCAGACATGAACTGAAGTCCTCACATGTTCCTCACATGTTCCTCACATGTTCTGTATGTGAGAACAAATGTCTGAGTCAGTGTCTGGACATGTTCTGGATCTTCTCCTGCAGCCTCTAGTAAAACATGTGTAAAACATCAGAGTGAGTCCATGAGAGAAAACATCTGGAACCTTCTCAGTGAGCGAGTGGACGTGTTGACGAGGTTTCTAACACGTGACGGACGTGAAGCTGGAAGAACACAAATGTCTCAGGATGAAGAAGAGGAGCGACCACGTAGAAGACGAAGACGTCCACTTGGAAAGACGATCAAACACCAGAGCGTCCGACCTGCAGCTCTGTCAGATAAAGTCTGTTCCTTCACATTCTGTGCTTCGTCCTCGCTGATCTAAACTTAATCAGCTAAAGTGGCCGAGAGCTTTTTGAAGATTACAGGAGGACGGACCCCTGAACACTCAGCTGGCCTCAGTCCAGACCTCCATGTCCCCTTTAATCCCCACATGGTTCTAACATGAAGAACAGACACTGTCCAGTCGGATCTGACGCTGCTGCAACTCACTTTTATTATCTCGTCATCTACGTTTTATTTCCTTAATTATTTGTGGAGTCGTAGTAAAAATCACCTCCTGGTTGTTTTTCTGACGAGTGAAATAATCTGACGTTCCCTACGTTTACTACTAATGATACTAATACTACTGCTTAGTACTGTCGAGACACTGCAGTAGATCAGAGCGGTGTAATCTAGATTAATCTTCCTGTGTGGTCACATTTCACATCCTGCTTCCTCCACCTTCACACACACACACACACACACACACACACACACACACACACACACACATTTCTTGTATATTGTACTTTAAGAAATGTCCAATCAGAGAGACTCTGTTGCCGTGGAGACTCGGAGGCCTTCTTACCGTCTCTGGTCTCTTGCAGTAATAAGTCGTCCTGCAGTAAGATCGCCATGCGTCTCAAAGTGCTGCGACACGAAGACCTGGTCCAAGACTCAGACTGCCAGCCTCCGGTTGCCGCAGCAACGAGCTCTGTGGCCATCCCATTTCAGGAGGGGCACCTCCTGGACTGTCCAGACCTGCAGGACGTCACCAAGATGGCCGACAGCGAGCCCAACGTCACCTGGTACCACGTGACAAACAACCAGGTAATACGTCCGCCTGTCTGTCCATGTTTGGTGACAACACTCATTACTGAATGAATGTGCAGCTCTGGAGGAAGATTTGAATCATCGATCATGTGATGATCAGTGATGACGTCATTTCAAACAAATTGATTTAATCTTTTATCGACGTCTTCAGTTTCCTGAACGTGTCTGATTCACTCCGGAGAAATCAGTGGAAATATTTAACAACTGAAAACGTCCTCCGACAAGTTTACCAGACTTCTGTCAATGTGAAGTTAACAGACAAAATGAAAACATGACTTTTATATGTATATATACGTATATATATGTGTGTATGTGTGTGTATATTGATATCATACAGTATTTATATACTGGTATCAGTGAACTTTGGGTCGCGTTGACGAGTTTCTCTCCGCAGTGTTTCAAGCCTCCGTTCTGGGACAATAACCGGCAGCAGAAAGGACCCGGTCTGATGATCTACAACATGTTTTTAATGTTTCGTGGTTTGTATGTCTGCACCGTCACCTACCTGAGGAGAGGCAGGACGCTCAACTTCACCAGGAGCATCGACGTCATCGCAGTCCGTGAGACAACCACACTGACATCGCTCTGATGACGTCACCGAGCTCCACCGAGCAGCTGATCACTGATCTGTTCTGTTCTCTCAGATTCGCCATCGCTGCCCAAAGAACCCAGCATCCTCCGTCCGTCCAGAAACCACGTCTTCACGGTCAGACAGGGTGAGTCCACGTCACCGCAGAAGAACACTGTTCACATCACATGACCGATGCATGGTCACATGACCGATGCATGGTCACATGACCGATGCATGGTCACATGACCGATGCATGGTCACATGAATGGTCACGTGACAGGACAGAGGTAGATTTAGTTTGTATGTGACCATGTGTGACCATCGCTGACCTGATGACTCTTTGACTCGTGGAACAGATTCAGTCTCTGGATTAAAGTCCGATCGATTTAGATTTGTCAGACACAGATGTTAGTCCAGATGTGAACTGGTCCACATGGTAGATTTACTTCTTTAACTCCGCCCTCTACGGCTTTATTATCTCACAGTTTCTATTGGATGTTAAGCTAACACACCCACAACGAGGGCGGGACAGTTGCACTTGTTGTCCATACACCTTGCTTTCTATTGGTTGGTTTCTGTAAGACGATAAAGGTTATATTCTGCCCCCCCCCTCAGGCATGGAGGCCCATCTGCAGTGCGTTGGTCTGTTCCCGTACCTGGAGTCATCGTGGGACATCTGGTGGACTGTCGACGGGAAGACTCTGGACAAACTAGCCGACCCCCGCTTCTCTAAAATCAACAGGTCGGAGGAAGATGTTTATTTTATTTTATCTTCACAATATTAATCTTTATTGATGATTTAACTGAAGCTACAAGTATAAGTACGTGGAGAGGGGGAGGGAAATACTACTTACATACATGTACTCAAGTACTTAGTCACTTTACACACACACACACACACACACACACACACACACACACACACACACACACACACACACACACACACACACACACACAGAGACCTGAGCTCAAACACATTAGTTATACCTGTGTGTGTGTGTGTGTGTGTGTGTGTGTGTGTGTGTGTGTGTGTGTGCGTGTGTGCAGACAGATGAAGGATGACTATGGGGACCGGACGGAGGAGAGCGTGCTGGTGATCCAGGACTTTGTCTCTGAGGACCTGAGGCGACAGTATAACTGCTCTGTGAAGAACTCGAGAGGCTTCGAGACTCGCAGCGCTCAGCTGCAGGAGGAGGGTGAGACGCACACGTCTTCATTCGACCCTGAGTGTTGACACCGTATGTGGGACGTTGTTGTTGAACGTCTGTTGTGTTGTGTCAGTGTCTTTGCCGTCCGTGGAGCTGGGTTGCGGTCTCGGCGTGACTCTGGTCCTGATGCTGCTTCTCTTCGTGGTCTATCACGTCTTCTGGCTGGAGCTGCTGCTCATCTATCGCTCGTGGTTCGGCAGCGACGAGCGACACACGGGTGAGTGAACGTGTGACGGGGTCATCGACTGCTCATGAGCAGCTGGTGTTCAGAGACGTAGAACAATTGTAAATAAAGATGGACGACATGACAGCTCCCCAAAGTGAAGCCAAAGCTTCTCTACCTCCCCCTGGTGGCTGGTTGCACTATAGGTGATAAACATCCTCCATGGTAGCAGATGGGACATGGACCAAACTAACTGATGTTTGTTCAAGTTCCTGATCAGTTTGGTTTA
>NC_091103.1:590000-722500 GCF_024713975.1 Paralichthys olivaceus
TGCAAACACAGGTACAACTGAAACCATTGTTTTATGTTTTGTCTTTTTACTAATATCTTCTGATGAACTAATGCACTGCAACTTTCACTGTTCAATTATTTATAAAAGTAAAAGTTGCCTGATCGTTACTTTAAACATTACAATTACTCTGCACTTTGTGTTTTTGGTTTTATTTTTTTGCACAGTTTCCACTTTGATATGTTCAGTTTATCTAAAATAAATCAACTGTATCATGATATCATTTCTTTGTGAGAATATAAAAAACACTTTTCATCTTCAACACTTTTCAAACAGTATTTTAATCTCCTGTTAAATAAATGGTAATAAATCATATGTCGTCATCATTCATGTCATTGTTTTTCATTGTCACATCTTCTGCACAAACACACAATTATTCTTTTCATCAGGTTTTTTCATTTTTCAACTCATGGTTCACTTTGAGTTTTTCCCACTGAACTAAGAAATTCAGAGAACTCGTTGGTTTTAGAACTTGTTCATGTTTGATTCTAACTTTCACAGATTGTGATTTGACCAGCAGCATCCTGGGAGGATGAGTTCACGCAACCACATTTAGCATCCAAGCTAATGCATGTTAGCATTTCACGACCTGTTTGGCATTAAATGTAGAATCTGCTGCCCTCTTCAGGACGGTTTCATCCACTGCAGAGACAGTTCCCCATGTTTCCCTCGAAGTTCTTCATCAGGTGGGGACGTTGAAAGGACGAGTTGAACCAATCAGCCTTGTAGTTCTGGTGACTTACTGAAGAACATTTGAACACAGAGAACATGAGTTTCATTTTCATGGGGATTTGGGGTTTTTCAGGTTTCTTTTACTGTATCGATTATTTTTTGCAATTTTAAGAAAATCACATTTTCTCATAATTTTCCGATTCTTCTCCAGATCTGAGAAGTTTTTTTTTCTTCGACATGGCTCTAATCCTCCGTCTGACACGTTTAGTTGTTGATTAATGAAACGGATGAAAACTGAGTTTATGATGGAGGTTAGGTTACTTTATAAATGTTAACTTTCCTATGAGCTGCTTCCTGAAGCTGCTCAGTGACTCTTGTCTCTGACTCTTCCTGTCTCTCCTCCATCAGACTCCTCAGACGCCATCCTGCTGTCGATGCAGCGGAGTCGCCGCCTCCTGTTTGTCGTCAGCCCCGTCTTTCTGACAGAAAAAAGCTTCAGCCTCCTGGAGTGTCGGCTGGGCCTGTACCTCCAACATGGCCACCAGGCCTCCATTGTCGCTGTCGTTTACCACTCAGTCAGTAAGCTGAGCTGCGTGGAGGTGACCCAGCTCCGACAGGCGGCCGTCAGCACCGTGAAGTGGCGAGGAAGTCGATCTGAGTCGCGGCATTCTCGATTCTGGCTGCGGCTGAGGCTGGCACTGCCCGTACGGCCGCTCGCCATGGGCAGGAGGTTGATTGACAGCACGTCATCTCACTCGGACCTAGCCGCGCTGGCGCTGCAAAGAGCCCAACGGATCCAGAATCAGAAAGACAGAACCAATCAGACTCGCAGAAACAGACAGGCCCCTCCCAGTGGGAGTGTGAAGAGTTGGGGCCCCTCCCCCCTGCAGGGGCCCCAGCAAAGCAGGAACTGCTCGGGGTGTGCTGGATTCGTTGACCAGGTGGATGACAGAGGGGAGGAGCTTAAAGTGGAAACAGAGATGCAGCAGGTGGCACATGACAGGACTGACCCCGTCCCACAAACAGACCCCACCCTGATTCCAGACTCCGCCCATGAAACACACTTGACTCCTAACCGCGCCCCCACACCTGCCCAGGCCTCATACCCGGCCCCGGACTCCGCCCCCCACACCTGCGAGCAGGACGATGGCAGGAAACACAACCAACAGCAGCAGATGATTGGTCCCCGGAGGTCGGAGGAGAATGATTGAGGTTCTGATTTTTATATTTCATGTGCACTGATGAAAATGTAGCTGAGGATTTATCCTCTGAGGACCAGGAATATCATGAACACATGCGGAGGAGGAGGAGGAGGAGGAGGAGGAGGAGGAGGTGTAGCTTTATAAAGACGATATGAACGATGGCGTCCACCGTCCCAGATGAGCTGAACGCAGACGAGATGAATCCACTCAGTTCTACATGAAGTTCAGGAAACAATCCTCAGAGCCCACACCCCTCCCCCGCTTCAGCTCGTTCTTCTCTCTGATGTTTGTTCAAGTTTCTGATCCGTCATGATTGACAGCTGACACTGACTCCTGATTGGTCGAGAGCGTGTATACTGCACAGACTCTACCTGCAAACGAGGTCATCATCACAAGATTATCTTTATATTTTCTGAGAACAATCGTTTTATCATCGGTTCTGTTTCCTGAAATCTCAGAGTTCCTTCACGTTGAGTCAAATCTGTTTGAAACACAAACACTCATCATAATTAATTCATCAACTGAATCTGATCAATGAATGGTTCATCCTCATTCTCTGTTTATAGAATAAACTGACTTCATTGGAAAATATCAAACCTGTGTCTGACCTGATGTGTCACTTCTTTTTCTTTTATAAATAAAAATGTAAAGTTATAAAGAGTCAGAAGAACTGAGTGAGAGACTGAATCAGCAGATGACCACCAACCTGTTTAACCCTGTGTTTTATATATAAATATATATATATAAATATATATATACACACACTGTATGTTCTCTTGTAATAATTACTTATTTGCCTTTAAACCTGCTTGAATGATAACATTTGATTTTTATGTTTTTTTATTTACTTTATTTAAAAAACTATGAATGATAAATATAAACAGTTTTACTCAGAATTCAGTGTTTGTGTGTGTACGTGTGTGTGTGTGTGTGTGTGTGTGTGCAGGTTAAACAGCCTCCAAAGAAGAAAACATTTTGAAACATTAAACCTTGTTTGATATTTGTATGTTTCTGCTAATGTTAGAGCTAATGTTAGCATCTTTATATACAGTCAGTGATTCTTTATATACAGTCAGTGATCATCTTTATATACAGTCAGTGATTCTTTATATAGAGTCAGTGATGGTGTTTATATACAGTCAGTGTCTTTATATACAGTCAGTGATGGTGTTCATATACAGTCAGTGTCTTTATATACAGTCAGTGATGGTGTTCATATACAGTCAGTGTCTTTATATACAGTCAGTGATGGTGTTCATATAGAGTGTATGAGGAGAGTGAACCTGCTCCTCTTTGCTCATATAGATTACAGATATACGGACGTGAGAGAATAATAAACCCTGAACCTTGAATCGATGCGTCTCTGCAGCGTCGGGCTGATGAAGGATGAGCTCGGCTGCAGCTCCATTAATAAACGCTGATCCGTGTGTTTCCCTTTAAAAGGCGGTGGTTTGTTATTAGTCCAGACACGGTGAAGAACGTCAGGCGGAGACAGATGAGGAGGGAGCTAAAGGTCACCGTGACGACGGTGTCGAACATACTTAACTAGCTCAGATCATCCCACCGCTGTCACTCATCCTCTTCACAGCCGACATCGAAACAATCACATCTCAACTCAACAACTAAAAGAGACACACACAACAACTAGCTTTATTCCAACAGAAGGTTGTGTGTGTGTTGTTGGTGTCCTCACTGAGTGTCCTCACTGAGTGTCCTCACTGAGTGTCCTCACTGAGTGTCCTCACTGGGGGAAATGTTGGACGTGTTCCATCGCTGCGGTGACAACAGACACTACTGCATACAGTACAACATTCAGGACTATTTACTACTACTACTGTTACCACGACGACCGGCTCACTGGTTGCCCCTTCAGGCTTGGCTGATGTTCAGCCACTTGGTGCAGCTCTCCAGGACCCCCCCATCAAAACACACCCCCCCACACACACACACACACACACACACACACACACACACACACACACACACACACACACACACACACACTACAACCAACACCCAGTATTTGGTTTGGAGACACAACAGCCCCCAACAGAGCTTCTCTCAGCCTTTTCTACTCTGTGTTTGGTGGCTGCGCTTGGTGTGTGTGTGTGTGTGTGTGTGTGTGTGTGTGTGTGTGTGTGTGTGTGTGAGTGTGTGTGCGTGTGTGTGTGTGTGTGTGTGTGTGTGTGGTTTCTATGGTTTGTCCTCGGGTGACATCAGAAGCAAAGTGACGATGTGAATTAAGAATCTTTAAACTTCTTGATTTATGAACATTTCCTACAACAAAAAGAAAACAACATACATTTGAATTAACATGTAAATCTAAAAAACATTTTCCCTTTAACAAATTCACTTCTAACACATCTGAACCTTCTTAATTATTTGACTCAGTAGTTTGATTTAAAACTAATTCTTTGGGTTGATTTGATTCTTGAACTCGGATGTGATCGATCGCTGCCGCTCACCTCTCTCTGTTTTCAGAGTCTCTGACTCTGTGTTGAAAAGCTTCATGAAATAAATGATGTTAAAGATAAATAAGATGCTCCACACTGAATCCCCTAATATAAGATATGATTTTATATTCATCATAATAAATTCAAATAAGGAGCCAAAAGTTTAAAACCTCCAGAATCACATTTTCTATCTTTTAGCTGTTCTCACGGCTGCTGAGGAAACTTCACCATCGGTTCATTTCCAATTGTACCGAATGTGAAGATTCCCTCTAATGTTGTTTCTCATTCTTCATGAATGTTCAGTATATTTGGACTGTTTCAGGGACATGAACCTCTGTCTTCAAAAGCTCTAATATGGACGTAATGAAAAGATTTCACATCTGGAGGTGTCGCTGGATTAAACCAGATTCGTTTGTGGAGTGGAAGGAACCTGCAGAGAGAGAAAACTGGAAACAGTCACAGACGGACACATCAACGAATTCTGATTCTATTGTTCTTCTGTGTTTTACAGTAGCAGCTGTCGTATATTGGGGCAGCAATGATGTGAAGATGATGAAGGAATCTCCGATGAAACCGTCTTAATTGTATAAAATGTTTATTACAAAAAAGTTCAGCATCAATACAAGCACTGCAATCTGCCTCGGGAGAGATCCGGGGCCAATGTGAATCTCTTTTTGAGGCAACTTCAACTCCTCGTTTATATTGGACGGTTGTTTTCGTGAATCTGAAGAAACCACATCTGGTTTCCTCCAGACTGTCCGGTAACAGGAAGGGAAAGACACCAGCTCAAATTTAGGGCGACAGTTAGAGCCGTGATCTAATGCCCTCATGTACACATTCAGTTGACATAGCATTTCAGACACCACATACAGTAGCAGCCAATCAGAGCCCTCGTTACTGCTAATGTTTGTAATGAGAGACAGAACTACCAGAGGAGACGCTTTCTATAGAAGCTACCACTGGAGTCGCCCCCTGCTGGTCATTACACAGAAGACAATTTTCAGGCACTTTTGCATTGGCTTCACTTTCGGGATCTGGAATCTACGTCTGTTTTCATAAACATTGCAGTTTCAACCTTCAGGGGGCGCTGTGGCAACAGCAGACATGACATGTCCCTGTGATTTTAAAGCTTCTAGTTCCAGGTTGGAAAAAGGCCCATTCTTAAAATGTGTGTTTTCTGAACAGGAGGTTGGTTTGAATAGGACATTAACACTAATGTCCTCAGATTACAACTATGGAAGACAAGTCATACCACTGAGACTTAATGATATATACAGGTCTACCACACACACACACACACACACACACACAAAAGGAAATATCAGATCTCGTTCTTCTCTCACCTCAGTAACCAGGAAGAACGCTTTGTCCAAACACAACAAAACATTAACAACGCTTCAGTGGCGGCACACGTTCACCCACACACACCCACACACACCCACACACACCAACGCACACCCACACACACCAACGCACACCAACGCACACCCACACACACCAACGCACACCAACGCACACCAACACACACCAACGCACACCGCACTCCCCCCGACCTCTCCTGAGTGTCTGGTCAGCCAATGTGAGAGCTGCCAGCCGGTGATGTCACCAGGTGAGTGTCAGCGTATTGTTGGAGCTGAGGGGAGGCATGCTGCCCGGCGACACCTGACTCCTCTTCACTGTTGAGTGTTAGTAACGTATCATTAGCCGTCACTCATTTTCTACTTGATCTCATTACTTCGACCGGCAGAGTTCCAGAACTGAAGCTTCCACAGGATCAAGATTATTAAATGTTCTTAGACACATATTTCATTTTACATCTGAAATATTCACCAACATCTAAGAAACGTTTAAACAGAGCGACCGTCTCACTCTCGCCTCGTGGACGATCAACGACGTGTCCTGAAACGTCTGGATCTCAGACACTCGTTGTGAAGGTGGAGAACGTTTCCTCCTTCGCTCCCTGAGCGTCTGTTCTCTCTCTCTGCTGAGTGGGTTCATCTCCTGAGAGAACAAGTGACTGAGCGTCTCCATCAGCTGAAGAGTGAAGCTGAACTGAGATCAGTTCTTAACAACCAGAGTTTATCTCCAATGTTCAGCAGAAACTTTCAAACATGAAGAATCTGAACAGTTTGTTTCAGCAGCAGCTCCTCTGGGTCAGGAAGCAGAGGATCATGGGTAATATCAGTGTTCAGTTGCGTTTCAGTTACCAACAGAATGAATCACCACGTGTGAACAGATCTCGTCAGACGTTGGACAGAAAAGAAATTGATGGAATACGAGAATATGTTTTTACATCTTTTATGTTCGGACAGAATGAACCAGCTGGTTCTGTGATCAGCACCCTGGGCGAGCGAGGTTAGAGGCCTGGAGGTGTTTCTCTCTCTCTCTCTCCCGGGGCTTTAATTGGCCCTGAGCTCTCAGCAGGACGTCACGGTGGACATAAAGAAGCTTAGCAGCACAAGGCCGATGTCCACACACACACACACACACACACACAGCTGAGCTTGATGGTTAGAGACAGACTGATGTGCATACATGGTTGTGTGTGTGTGTGTGTGTGTGTGTGTGTGTGTGTGACCTCCTGTACAGAAGTCAGCCGTTCCAGCCTGTTGTCTTTAATTCATCTCCACAGGAGACAAACACACTCAGGAATAACCAGGCAGGTTAACACACACACACACACACACACTTTTCCACTTGTCTACACTCACACGTTCACAACTTAACGAGACGATGATTATTATGCAGACCCATGTGTAGGCTCCGCCCCTCGCCTGAATGTTCCCCACACGTTCCTGTTGTTGTGAACAAGTTGGACAATCTGCTGCTTCACAGGACAAACACCTGGACTCAGTCTTCTGGACTTTCTCCAGGGTTCAGTTCTACAAACATCTTTAAAAGCAGATTTAAAAGAACGACCAGGGAGGTTGTTCCACAGAGGGGGGGGGGGTATCAGACAGAAAAGGTCCCGTCACACTGGATCCCTGGTGAGGATGAGGAGCAGGACCTTCACCTCAGGTCATGGTCCACAGTCAAATCTTCACTGTTGTGTTCTGTTTATGTTCAGGAATATTATTTATGTTAATACCTTAGTTAAATATTAACATTTAACGAGACAGATTTAAAGTCAAGTTCTGTGTGTGTGTGTGTGTGTGTGTGTGTGTGTGTGTGTGTGTGTGTGTGTGTGTGTGTGTGTGTGTGTGTGTGTGTGGACGTTCAGTAGAGAGCAGGCAGTCGAGGCAGCCGCCGCTGTTGTCCAACAAATCCTGTCGTCCGTCCCCCTGTCATTAGGATCCCAGCAGGGTGGAGGCGTGTGTGAGTGTGTGTGAGTGTGTGTGTGTGTGTGTGTGAGTGTGTGTGTGTCTGTGTGTGAGTGTGTGTGTGAGTGTGTGTGTGTTGTTGGGGGGGGTAACATATGCCTCCTGAACCAGATTGGAGTCAGACGCCAGGTAACCCCCCCCCCCCCCCCCCCACTGCTCCATATTGACGGGTCATTAGCTGCTAACTGTTTGTTTACACGTCTCACACATTCACCTCCATCACCTCTTCATTTTATCTGATGTCAGGTTATTGATTGTTATTATTTATTCTCTTTTTCTGACGTCCTCCATCACGTTCTGTCCTCACGTGTGTCTCCCTGAGGTTTTTAACAGATGACGTCACACCTTGTTAAACCCTACGAGACAAACTGTGGCTGTGAAAATCGAATTTGATTGATTGAAAATATTTCAGTCAAACGTAGAAACATTTGATCAATGATATGATGAGAGATGAGTAACATGAGTAACATTAAATAAGATTGAAATTCAAACAAAACAATAAGAAAAACAAAGAAAATCCACAATCACCTCACTCTCGTCTGCAGCAGCTCCGTGTGCTCAAAGGCTCCTCGGCAGAGACAGGTTTCACTAAATGAAAGCAGCTGGCTCCTGAACCTGAGGCTACAGACGGTCAGTAATCCTCCGACCTGTCTGCCGGCACGACTACGGCAACCCGGAGGCTCAGTTTAATTGGCAGAGGGCGTCCTGATCCGCTAGAGCTCAGCATGTCATCAAGAAACAAGAGGTGAGAGGACGACCTGCTGACACACACACACACACACACACGGGTACGTCCACTCTCACACCTCAGCATCAGACCGATGACGGTCAAGTGTACGAGGACCCTCGATCAGAAAACGATGAGACAGTTCAGCAGAGCAGCTTCACCACACATCATCCATGGGATTCAAACCAACGACCTCCTCTCCTGCAGACTCCACGTGTGGCCACCGCTGCCGCGTTCTCTCTGCTGCTATTTGATGTTGAGCGGGGCCGCTGGCGGAGGTGATTAACCCCCCTCCACGGCCACTTAACGAGACACAAAGGCTGATGGGAAAAGTCAAATGTCATGGTCGGTCAGGTTCCCTGTGGGGGGGTGAAAAAGTGGGAGGGAACAGATTTCTGTCTCAGCTGGAGGCGGAGAAACGTCTGCTGCTCGTCAGGCAGCACCACAGATGACCTCTGACCTCTGAAACTTTACAAACTGTTTCATCAGAACTCAACAGAGAACTCAACAGTCTGTGCCTCCTCCTCTTCTCTCCTCCTCTTCTCTCCTTCTCTTCTGTCCTCCTCTTCTCTCCTTTCTTCTCTCCTCCTCTTCTCTCCTTCTCTTCTCTCCTCCTCTTCTCTCCTCCTCTTCTCTCCTTCTCTTCTCTCCTTCTCTTCTCTCCTTTCTTATCTCCTTCTCTTCTCTCCTCCTCTTCTCTCCTTCTCTTATCTCCTTCTCTTATCTAAAGTCTGAAGTCATAAACCCTCATCCTCCATGTTAGCAGATGGGACATGGACCAAACTTTTTTTAAAATAAGTTAAGTAAATGTTTGTCCTTAGATGTGTTGTCCATCTTGATGTCTTCTTCTTCTTCTTCGTCTTCTTCTTCTTCTTCTTCTTCTTCTCTCATTGCTTCATGTGCAGTTGGAATTTTCCCAACAATAAAATCAGTTCTATTTATATTAATATAAATGATTATTCTCAAACCAGTTTTTCTTCTTAAATGATTCTAAACATTTTGGTTTTTACACAATGATGAAATACTTTTTTATCATATTTTTACAAATTGTCAAATGGCTCTAAGAATATTTTATATTTATCTCTCTAATGTCTTTTTATGGATTTGGCTGATACGACACACAAAATCTTTATTATTATTAATCATATAAAATAGCATCATTTAAAAGAGATGGCAGAATAACAGAATAGAAAAAGTAATAAATAAATAGATGCTGCAGCTTGTGTTGAGGTTTTATTTAAGAATATAGGGAAGCGTATTTTATTCACTTGAAAAAAAAAAACCTACGGATTTTTTGAGTAATTTATTTTTTTGGTTTGTTTTTTTAAATAATTTTTTCAGTTTTTCAGAATTTTTTTTTCTGAGTTCAGAGAATTTGAAACATTGATTCCTTTACTGAGAGCTCGATGTGATGGAAACAAACAGGCTTGTTTAATTTATCCAGTTTGACTTTGATCTGGGTTCAGACTCTGGGACATCGTCCTGTCTTTAAGTCAGATCGATGTATCATCACGAGTTTGTCGACTCTACGCAGACGCCTGAGGACTTGTTCAGAAGGAAAGCTCATTCAGATCTGCTGGACATAGCAATGTTTCTCCAGGATCAGTTGGACAGAAACGGCTCCATGGATTAAGATGATCCATTTGAAATGCATTCAGGCTGAATACGTGGTAACTCAGGAGACTGCTGAAAATATTGGATCCGCACGATGTGCAGCTGAGGCGTCGTATGGATCCAGGCCCAAACCGGTCATGTGTCTGCGTAGAGTCGACAAACTCGTGATGATACATCGATCTGACTTAAAGACAGGACGATGTCCCAGAGTCTGAACCCAGATCAAAGTCAAACTGGATAAATTAAACAAGCCTGTTTGTTTCCATCACATCGAGCTCTCAGTAAAGGAATCAATGTTTCAAATTCTCTGAACTCAGAAAAAAAATTGTCAGAAAAACAGAAAAAAAAATTCTGAAAAACTGAAAAAATTATTTAAAAAAACCAAACCAAAAAAATAAATTACTCAAAAAATCCTTAGGTTTTTTTTTTCAAGTGAATAAAATACGCTTCCCTATATTCTTAAATAAAACCTCAACACAAGCTGCAGCATCTATTTATTTATTACTTTTTCTATTCTGTTATTTGTCCGAAAAACAGAAGAAACTTTTTCTGAAAAACTGAAAAAATTATTTTAAAAAACAGTCTGAAACCAGATCAAAGTCAAACTGGATAAATTAAACAAGCCTGTTTGTTTGTTTCCATCACATCGAGCTCTCAGTAAAAGAAATCAATGTTTCTATTGTTGTTTCAAATGTTCTCTGAACTCAGAAAAAATTTGTCCAAAAAAACAGAAAAAAATTTTTTTTCAGAAAAACTGAAAAAATTATTCAAAAAAATAAACCAAAAAATAAATTACTCAGAAAATCCGGAGTTTTTTTTTTCAAGTGAATGCAATACACTTCCGTAAGAATACACGTTTCTCTGTATATTTTATATTTCTTATTTAATGTGAACTGAATAAAGCAAAATGAAGTGAAATCAGCTTCTTCACCTGAGCAACTGAAATCAGTGCGTCATCAGCTGAGACCAAACAGCTGATTGGACAGAGTGATGTCCACACACACACACACACACACACACACACACACACACACACACACACACACACACCTGTCTGTGCTGCAGGAGCTTTTCCTTCACTTCTCTCTCAGTCAAACACGCGGATCCTTCAGGACCGTTTCTCCTCCTCTCTTCTTCTTCTTCTTCTTCTTCTTCTTCTTCTTGTGTCGGGTTTATTTGGCTCAGGACCTGAGTTGTTCTGTTTCATTCATTAACCACCAGGAGAAACCTGCTTCTATTATTTTGTATTTTCCTGCAGTTTTTGTACTTGGAGACTCCGCAGCGCGCTTTTACGCACAGCCTGACGCAGCACGTGCAGCGTGAGACGAGGATTTCTGAGTGAGTTCATGTTTCTTCTGATCCAGCTGCTGTCACGCTTATTCACAGTTTTGGTTTCGAGCACTTTAACTTTATCAGGGACATTTATCCGAGATACAACAAAAACATTCAGGTAGCAAAAAACTGCACGTCATGTAATTATTTCAGTGCAGATTTCCTGATCACTATGTTATATGTCTAATTTATGATGTTAAGTATAAATGATATATATATAAGATCAGATAAATTAAGATAAGGCGACATGTGTTGTATTGCAGCAGCAGAGAGAAGATTCATGACAGTAAAAGTGATAAATAAGTAAATAGTAAAACACAAGGAAACCTAGTGTGAGGATAAATATAGAAAATATAATAATATGGCTGAAGAATCTTATTTTTTTTGTTGTTTAAATTATTCAGATGTTTGAAGGATTTCACTCTAATCCTCAGTTTTTATCTTATTGGTGTGTCTAACACACACTATGGCCAAAAGTAAAAGGACACCCTGTGTGAGTCTGGTTCAAAATCTTCAGAACAAACTTTTCTTCTTGTCCGAGCTGATTAGAGCAGCATCATAACGACCCTGATGTCCCTGAAGGGGTCTGCAGGCGTCTGCATACTTTTGGCCATGTGGTGTTTTCTTTAACTGAAACTTCAATGTTGGAAAGAGACGAGTTTGAAAATGTGACTGAAGTGTTGATCGTCACCATATCAACACACACACACACACACACACAGACACACACACACAGACACACACACACACACACACACACACAGACAGACACACACACACACACACAGACACAGACAGACACACACACACACACACACACTCACACAGACACAGACACACACACACACACACACACACACACACACACAGACACACACACACACACACACAGACACAGACACAGACACAGACACACACACACACACACACACACACTCACACAGACACAGACACACACACACACACAGACACACACACACACACACACACACACACACACACACACACACACACACACACACACACTCCCTTCATTCACCGAAACACTCTTTCTGTAGGGACCCTCCTCCTCCTCCTCCTCCTCTTCATCATCATCGCTCCAGGACTCGGCCCTCGGCCCCGACATTGTTGACGTTTCCATGGAAACCCTGGCCCCAGTTTGGGCCCATGACCCCTGTGACCTGAGCGACCTCAGAGAGAAGCAGCAGGCCCCCCCGACCGAGTGGAGTGAGTCCAGTCATCACAATACACACAGTTACAAGTTACAAGTTACAGTTACAAGTTACAAGTTACAGTTTATATTTACAGTTACAAGTTACAGTTACAAGTTACAGTTACAAGTTACAGTTACAAGTTATAGTTTATATTTACAGTTACAAGTTACAGTTACAAGTTACAGTTACAAGTTACAGTTACAAGTTACAGTTTATATTTACAGTTACAAGTTACAGTTACAAGTTACAGTTACAAGTTACAGTTACAAGTTACAGTTACAAGTTACAGTTACAGTTACAAGTTACAAGTTACAGTTACAAGTTATAGTTTATATTTACAGTTACAAGTTACAGTTACAAGTTACAGTTACAAGTTATAGTTTATATTTACAGTTACAAGTTACAGTTACAAGTTACAGTTTATATTTACAGTTACAAGTTACAGTTACAAGTTACAGTTACAAGTTACAGTTACAAGTTACAGTTACAAGTTACAGTTACAGTTACAAGTTACAAGTTACAGTTACAAGTTATAGTTTATATTTACAGTTACAAGTTACAGTTACAGTTACAAGTTACAGTTACAAGTTACAGTTACAAGTTACAGTTACAGTTTATATTTACAGTTACAAGTTACAGTTACAGTTACAAGTTACAGTTACAAGTTATAGTTTATATTTACAGTTACAAGTTACAGTTTATATTTACAGTTATAAGTTATGGTTACAAGTTACAGTTTATATTTACAGTTACAAGTTACAAGTTACAGTTACAAGTTACAGTTACAAGTTACAGTTTATATTTACGGTTACAAGTTACAGTATATATTTACAGTTATAAGTTACAGTTACAAGTTACAGTTACAAGTTACAGTTACAGTTTATATTTACAGTTACAAGTTACAAGTTACAGTTACAGTTACAAGTTATAGTTTATATTTACAGTTACAGTTACAAGTTACAGTTACAAGTTACAGTTACAAGTTACAGTTTATATTTACAGTTATAAGTTACGGTTACAAGTTACAGTTACAAGTTACAGTTACAAGTTACAGTTTATATTTACAGTTATAAGTTACGGTTACAAGTTACAGTTTATATTTACAGTTACAAGTTACAAGTTACAGTTACAAGTTACAGTTACAAGTTACAGTTACAGTTTATATTTACAGTTACAAGTTACAAGTTACAGTTACAGTTACAAGTTATAGTTTATATTTACAGTTACAAGTTACAGTATATATTTACAGTTATAAGTTACGGTTACAAGTTACAGTTACAAGTTACAGTTACAAGTTACAGTTTATATTTACAGTTACAAGTTACAGTTACAAGTTACAAGTTACAGTTACAAGTTACAAGTTACAAGTTACAAGTTACAGTTACAAGTTACAGTTACAAGTTACAGTTTATAGTTACAGTTACAAGTTGTAAGTTCCAGTTGTAGTACATTGTACATTGATGAATTTTCATTGATAGAATTATCACACAGCTGTTTAATATCTCAGCTACTTTAGACGAGAGTTCATTGACTTTAATGTTCATTTAATGGATGATTGTTATTTTTTTCTTCACTTGCAAAGTAACTTGTAACTCAATGCTAAGCTAAGCTAAGTGTGTCTAGAAAGCTAAGCTAAGTGATCTAAGCGTCGTAACTCGTAGAATAAATTGTTCCTTTAATAGATGTGTTAGCTTTCATGTTGCATCAGCTGCTGATTATTAATCTTTTAACGTTTAGAGCAGAACAAACTCAACAACATGAAACCAGCCAATCAGAGCTCAGTGTTTCTGAGGCCACGCTCAGCAGAGTGCGACCGTGTGCACGGCGGCGACTCGTTCATCAAACACCAGAGTTTGTCTCGGTGAACTCTGGGTAACCAACCAAAACGCTCCCGACAGGTTCTGAATGACCGACCTGTCTCTGCTCCTCAACTGTTTATATGAAGATTCATTTTTTAATTTTCTCCCTGTCGCTTTGCTCAGAGTGAAATATGATCCCGTTTCTGCTGACGGTGAAAACCTCAGTGTCGGAGTCGACAGGTGCAGTCCCTCTGACGGCCACTAGGTGCTGAACATGCAGACAGCAGAACTTGGTCATCGGAGCAGGTGGATAATGTGAAGTCGGACGAGAGATATTTTAGAAGTAATGTTTTATTCTCTCTGTGTGTGTGTGTGTCAGAGTCTCACTGTGTCTTCAGCTGCTCGCCCCCTGCTGGTCGGATGTGGATGGAACAGCTGTCGCCTCACATCCAGAGAAACAAACAGGTACAAACACGTCAACATCATCAACAACACAGTATTTTCTGTAACTAAGCAACCAAATGGAGGAGACAATCTACTTCCTGCTGTGTGTTAACTTATCGTTCATGTATCATTAATGTTTGTCTGTGTGTCCAGCTGCAGGACGTTCTGCTGCAGAGAGAGGAGGAGCTGCTGCGTCTGCAGGAGGAGAACAACAAGCTCCGAGAGTTTCTCAGCTCCTCATTCGTCAGGAACCTCGAGGACAAAGCTAAAGTCTGTTCACCATCATCAAACTGTGTTCCATCTTTTTTAATGACCACACAAGAATCAATCAATCAATCAACCAATCAATCACATTTTCAACATGACTGAACTTAGTTTGTCTTTGTTCACATTATGATCTAATCTATTTGTCTGAAGTCTTGGGTACTGAAGTTTCCCAGTCGATCCTAAATGCAGCACCAAAGCAAAAAAAAAGTTTTTCAGTTTTTTGTTAAAAACTTTATGTACTGTTAAACCTCAGTGTATTTCCATACTGAAGGAGTTCACGGCCTCTCTCTCTGTGCTCCCTCGACAGAAGCTATCAGCTGATGGGAGGAGAAAACTGAAGAGGAACCTGATGTACGATGAAGTATCGTTCCAGGCCTGTGGTCATCAGCTCACAGCGCCTCCACAGGTCAGCAAGAGAGTCTGCAGGAACCTCACTGCCGAGTTCAGCTCCGAGTCCTCCGAATCGTCTGCCGTCTCCTCAGAGCCAAATCTGGACCTGTGGGTTCTACGAACACTCGGACTGAAGGATAAAGACACCATCGATACATCCAACGAATCCTTGTCCTCACCTGGACACAGCCTCAGAAGTTCCGTTTATGATGCCACGGTCACGTCTTCCTCGTCCTCTGGATACACTTTAAACTCTCTGAGCCCTTCAGCTGCGACACACTCCTCTGCCCACAGCTGCTGCCAAAGCTCAACACTTCACACTGAGTACATGTACGATGCTGCCAAAAGCCAAGAAGCAAACTGTGGTTATCCTGCCGAGTCATCTCAGAACTGCACAACTCCTCCAGGTCAGCGCTCTGACTTCACGCCACTGAGCGGACGGTTGGAAGCTCCTGCGGCTGTGATCAGGAGCCTCGATGCATTAACCAACTTCCAGTCCCCTCTAATAACAGAGAACTTCACCAAGTCCCCAGACAGAGCGGAGATCTGCTCCATCACTGCCTCCAGTCGAACGCAGTCTCTGGACGGACACCCAGCCTACCGTCCAGCTTACTGGTCTTCACAGGAAGACAGCCAGACACCATCAGAGGACACATTCAGTCCACCAGTAAAAAGAATAACATTTTCTCCTGTTTCGTCTTCAAGTCCAGTCCAGACCCAACCCTGTACTCCTGCTCGAGGCTGCAGCCCAACAAGCCCGTCTGCAGGCTCTCAGCCTCCAGCCACGCCAGGGACGCCTCGCAGCCGGACAGATTTGGCATTCACTATGTCGCTCAGTCTGTCCAGCAGTGTCAAGACCCACAGCTTCCCTCAGGGACAAGCCTTCGTCTCAAAGCACACAGACGGAAGGTGGAACTTCACTTGGCTGCCCAGACAAGGACCATAGGAAGTTGGTTCATCATCCCGCAAAAAGACTTGGAGAAACTCCCTCTCGTTGTTCCCTGAATAAATGTCCCCGGACAAAACCTGTCGAGATTTCAGTCCCTGGAACTTGTTGCTGACTCATTACTTCTGTCCTGGTTCTGGAGGTTCTGATTATACAACAAAGTGAGGAGCAAATAAAGACTTCAGTCCCAACAGGGGCTTTTGATGGAACTGCTGATAATCTGCCTTCTGCTTGTGAAACTGACGTCAATAAGGATCTCATGCAGATTTCAAAATAGTTGTGTTGCATTTTGTTCAATGTCATTTAGTAAGAAAAACGTTTTTTAAACTGTGGAACCATGAGAATAACCAGCTTGTTTTAGGATTTACAGTCACTGAGGGGATTACGAATCAGTTTTAGATAAGTAGCTGATTAGAGCCAATTCCCAGTGGTTAATGTTAAACAACAAAGAAGTGGGGTAGCTACGGGGGGCACCTACTGGCAAGAGGCTGTAACAGCAAGGGGGAAAAAGATGACTAATCAGATTGAAAGAAAAAAGTTTTTTAGAGAGTAGGCCTATTATTATTATTTTTTTTTTCAAACATAAGAAGTGAACAGAAATGATTTCAGGGATTGAATAGGTCTGAAAAACAAATCTGTTTCTTTAATTTTCCTGAAGTGAAATTTATTGACTGTTCTGTAAAATCTTGTACAATTTATATCAAGAAAAGAAAATGTTGGTGGCTGTTAAAATAAATCTAAAGATCATTGATTCTAATGCAGCGCTGCTTTTAAGATGTTGTTATAGAAATTGTCTCTCAGCGCCTCCAACTCTGACTGACTCCCAGTGTCCCAGGTTCAAATGAACACAACTGCTTTTAAGGTTGTTAACGTGTTATTTAATTATCTGTAACTCGTGACCAGCTGACGGCAGTAATGCTCCAATCATCTCTTTGCAGAACTGCCAATAAACCTGAAACAAAGACACAAGTGGAAGTTGTGTTCATTTTTGTTGTTTGGCTTCTAATCCAAGAATCTGATAATAATCTGATAATAACTTGATAATAATCTGATGATAATCTTATAATAACTTGATAATAATCTGATGATAACTCGATAATAACTTGATAATAATCTGATGATAATCTGATAATAATTTGATAATAATCTGATAATAACTTGATAATAACTTGATAATAACTCGATAATAACTTGATAATAACTTGATAATAATCTGATGATAACTTGATAATAACTTGATAATAACTCGATAATAACTTGATAATAACTTGATAATAATCTGATGATAACTTGATAATAACTTGATAATAACTTGATAATAACTTGATAATAATCTGATGATAACTTGATAATAACTTGATAATAACTTGATAATAACTTGATAATAACTTGATAATAACTTGATAATAACTTGATAATAATCTGACAATAACCTGATAATATTCTGATGATAATCTGATAATAACTTGATAACAATCTGATAATAACCTGATAATAACCTGATAATAACCTGATAATAATCTGATAATAACTTGATAATAACCTGATAATAATCTGATAATAACTTGATAATAATCTGATAATAACTTGATAATAATCTGATAATAACTTGATAATAATCTGATGATAATCTGATAATAATATGATAATAACTTGATAATAATCTGATAATAACTTGATAATAACCTGATAATAACCTGATAATAACCTGATAATAATCTGATAATAATTTGATAATAACTTGATAATAACTTGATAATAACCTGATAATAACCTGATAATAACTTGATAATAACTTGATAATAATCTGATGATAATTTGATAATAATCTGATAATAACTTGATAATAACCTGATAATAACCTGATAATAACTTGATAATAACTTGATAATAATCTGATGATAATTTGATAATAATCTGATAATAACTTGATAATAACTTGATAATAACCTGATAATAACTTGATAATAACTTGATAATAACTTGATAATAATCTGATGATAATCTGATAATAATTTGATAATAATTTGATAATAATCTGATAATAACTTGATAATAACTTGATAATAATCTGATGATAATCTGATAATAATTTGATAATAATCTGATAATAACTTGATAATAACTTGATAATAACTCGATAATAACTTGATAATAACTTGATAATAATCTGATGATAACTTGATAATAACTTGATAATAACTCGATAATAACTTGATAATAACTTGATAATAATCTGATGATAACTTGATAATAACTTGATAATAACTTGATAATAACTTGATAATAATCTGATGATAACTTGATAATAACTTGATAATAACTTGATAATAACTTGATAATAACTTGATAATAATCTGACAATAACCTGATAATATTCTGATGATAATCTGATAATAACTTGATAACAATCTGATAATAACCTGATAATAACCTGATAATAACCTGATAATAATCTGATAATAACTTGATAATAACCTGATAATAATCTGATAATAACTTGATAATAATCTGATAATAATCTGATAATAACCTGATAATAACTTGATAATAATCTGATAATAATCTGATAACTTGATAATAATTTGATAATAACTTGATAATAACTTGATAATAACTTGATAATAATTTGATAATAACTTGATAATAACTTGATAATAATTTGATAATAACTTGATAATAACTTGATAATAACTTGATAATAACCTGATAATAACTTGATAATAACTTGATAATAAGTTGATAATAACCTGATAATAACTTGATAATAACTTGATAATAATCTGATAATAATCTGATAATAACTTGATAATAATTTGATAATAACTTGATAATAACTTGATAATAATCTGATAATAATCTGATAATAATCTGATAATAACTTGATAATAACCTGATAATAATCTGATAATAACTTGATAATAACTTGATAATAATCTGATGATAACTCGATAATAATCTGATAACTTGATAATAATCTGATAATAACTTGATAATAACCTGATAATAATCTGATAATAACCTGATAATAATCTGATAATAACTTGATAATAACTTGATAATAATTTGATAATAATCTGATAATAATCTGATAATAACTTGATAATAATTTGATAATAATCTGATAATAATTTGATAATAACTTGATAATAACTTGATAATAACTTGATAATAACTTGATAATGATCTGATAATAACCTGGTAATAACTTGATAATAATCTGATAATAATCTGATAATAATCTGATAATAACTTGATAATAATTTGATAATAATTTGATAATAATCTGATAATAATCTGACGATAATCTGATAATAATTTGATAATAATTTGATAATAATCTGATAATAACCTGATAATAACCTAATAATAATCTGACAATAATCTGATGATAACTTGATAATAACTTGATAATAACTTGATAATAATCTGATAATAATCTGATAATAACTTGATAATAACCTGATAATAATCTGATAATAACTTGATAATAACTTGATAATAATCTGACAATAACCTGATAATATTCTGATGATAATCTGATAATAACTTGATAATAACTTGATAATAACTTGATAATGATCTGATAATAACCTGGTAATAACTTGATAATAATCTGATAATAATCTGATAATAATCTGATAATAACTTGATAATAATTTGATAATAATTTGATAATAATCTGATAATAATCTGACGATAATCTGATAATAATTTGATAATAATTTGATAATAATCTGATAATAACCTAATAATAATCTGACAATAATCTGATGATAACTTGATAATAACTTGATAATAACTTGATAATGATCTGATAATAATCTGATAATAACTTGATAATAATTTGATAATAATCTGACAATAATCTGATGATAACTTGATAATAACTTGATAATAACTTGATAATAATCTGATAATAATCTGATAATAACTTGATAATAATCTGATAATAATCTGATAATAACTTGATAATAATTTGATAATAATTTGATAATAATCTGATAATAATCTGATGATAACTTGATAATTACTTGATAATAATTTGATAATGATCTGATAATAACTTGATAATAATCTGATAATAATCTGATAATAATCTGATAATAACTTGATAATAATCTGATAATAATCTGATAATAATCTGATAATAACTTGATAATAACTTGATAATAATTTGATAATAACTTGATAATAACTTGATAATAATCTGATAATAACCTGATAATAATCTGATAATAACCTGATAATAATCTGATAATAACTTGATAATAACTTGATAATAATCTGATGATAACTCGATAATAACTTGATAATAATTTGATAATAATCTGATAATAACCTGGTAATAACGTGATAATAATCTGATAATAATTTGATAATAACTTGATAATAACTTGATAATAACTTGATAATAATTTGATAATAATTTGATAATAACTTGATAATAACTTGATAATAATCTGATAATAACTTGATAATAATCTGATAATAACTTGATAATAATTTGATAATAACTTGATAATAAATTGATAATAATTTGATAATAATCTGATAATAATCTGATAATAACTTGATAATAATCTGATAATAACTTGATAATAATTTGATAATAATTTGATAATGATCTGATAATAACTTGGTAATAACTTGATAATAATCTGATAATAATCTGATGATAACTTGATAATAACTTGATAATAATTTGATAATAATCTGGTAATAACTTGATAATAATCTGATGATAACTTGATAATAACTTGATAATAATCTGGTAATAACTTGATAATAATTGATAATAACTTGATAATAATATGATGATAATTTGATAATAATCTGATGATAATCTGATAATAACTTGATAATAATCTGATGATAACTTGATAATAATCTGATGATAATCTGATAATAACTTGATAATAACTTGATAATAACTCGATATTAATCTGATGATAATCTGATAATAATCTGATGATAATCTGATAATAACTTGATAATAATCTGATGATAATCTGATAATAATCTGATGATAACTTGATAATAACTTGAGAATAATCTGATAATAATCTGATAATAACTTGATAATAACTTGATAATAATCTGATGATAACTTGATAATAATCTGAGAATAATCTGATAATAACCTGATAATAACCTGATAATAATCTGATGATAATCTGATAATAACTTGATAATAACTTGATAATAATCTGATGATAATCTGATAATAATCTGATAATAACTTGATAATAATCTGATGATAATCTGATAATAATCTGTTAATAATCTGATAATAACTTGATAATAATAATCTGATAATAATCTGGTTGAAGGTTTGATGGTGTGATTCGAAACACTCACTTTCTTTGTGTTACATGAACACACATGTTGAAAATCTGTCATTAGAGAATAAAGTGATTTTACAAAATAATTCAGAATTTTAGGAGAATAAAGTTGTAATTTTACGAGACTGAAGTCATAATACTACAAGAATAAAGTTTTTCACAAGGATAATTTTTGTTTTAGGAAATAACCAGTACAGAGAACCTGTGCCCTAAAATCTGGAACAATCTGATTGTTAGTTGAAAAAGTTTTCTGATTTCCGACACAGATCCGACAAACGAGAAGGTCACAGTCGACCAAACGTTTCCTCCGAGTCTGTTTGGTTCTTTCTTCACAACAGTTTCTTTCACGATCTTTTCCTGATGCTGACGATCATGGAGATGAAACATTTTCTTATTTGTTTGACAAGATGCTGAACATTCCTCATTTGAACACAGGAGACGAACTGAGCTCTTGATATTCAGTCCCTGACACGACACGTAGACTAAACTTATCAATTTACTGTCATTACACTACGACTGTAAAATGATGAGTTCATTCTTGTAGAATTAAAACCTTTTTGTTTTAAAATTACGACTTTATCATGAAAAAGAAAATGTTTTTCTCTTGATATTACGACTTTATCCTCGAAGACTTAAAATGAACTGTCAACTAACTGTAAAATCTTTGTTGATCTTTTCTCTACGTTGTGATTGAAAGAAGTTTCTCTTCTGTGTTTTCTGTCTGATCCGTGAAACATGTTCAAGTTTTGTCTCATCGCTCTTTAGCTCAGTTTCCAGTTAAACCAGTCGGGCCGTCTTCTCTCCCCTCTCTAACAAAAGGAGTCCTGCGGCCTCCCCCGAGGACAGACCACACCTCCTCCTCCACCCGATCCGCCTCCCACAGGTAACGATGGTGGGGTTACCTCCCTCCCGGGGGTTCCCAGTGATGGGTCCCGGCCCTTCCCGGGTCCCCTGAGAGCAGGCCGGGGGCCGAGGGAAAATAGTGAGCGAGCTGTGTCCGTGGCGGGCCGAGTGAGTGGTCTATCTCTAATGACACGGTAAGACGGGCTGCAGATGTCCGACAGATTGGCGGCTTTTCAGGGCCTGTGAGTGACGGCAGCCAGGAATGTGAACGCAGGGCCGCTCCGGATCACAGGCTCTGTTGTTGTCGGCGGGCTGAGTGTCGGCCAAGGAAAGGGGTCATTAAAGAGGCCGGCCGACTGAAACTCAATCCACCACGGCTGATCAGGGGGAGCGGCCTCGCCGCCACATTCTCGCAGGAACCGACAGCTTGGCTCACCTCAAAACACTTTCACTAATGAGTCAACACGGCACACACACACAACTGATCCATCTCCCACAGTTTCAACTTGTTTCAGCCTCGAGACCACAGCGATCTGATGAACCAGCTCCATCAGTGTCACCAATATCAATACATATATATATATATATACTGTATGAATATATATATATATATATATACATATATATATAATACATGTGTATGTATATCAGTTATTGATGATTGACGAAGGAACCTTCACAGAAGGAGGACACAAATATGCAGACGTTAACACACACACACACACACACACACACACACAGACACACACACACACACACAGACACACACACAGAGTTACAGATTGACGGAGCGGCCTCTGTGTGTCACATTAATTGGTTTTGGGTAATACGTCATGTATAAGTGTATGAATGTGTCTGACCTCTGACCTCTGGATGGAGAGATCAGTGAGGGAGAAAACCAGCGGAGGAGAGGTGAAGAGTGATGAGACACCAGGAGAGTCCTGCTGGTTAACAAAGATACACACACACACACACACACACACTCTGGGACTAAATGATAAAACATGTGAGTCTAAGTATAAAACATTGACACATTATCAGTCTGTCAAATATTTCATCATAATAATAATAATAATAATCCCAACAAGAAAGAGAAACCGGCTCCAGATCCAAAGATCCAGCAAATTAAAACTGATTAATGAAGAAAACACACAAAGTGAAATGAGTGAGATGTGAATCAGGTGTGAACCAGAATCAGGTGTGAACCAGAATCAGAATCAGGTGTGAACCAGAATCAGAATCAGGTGTGAATGTAGAATTCTCTCTCTGATCCTGATCGGAGGCCTGATAAACTGTGTGATGACCTGAAACATGACCTGATCAGAAACATCAGTTTGAGACGTCAGAGTTTCAGTCGGTTCAATGGTTCATGAGTCTGTCTGGAGTTCTACAGACCAGGCTACTAATAATTAACACACTCTGAATGTGAAACTCCAGGGAGGGGGGGGGGGGTATTCAGTCGGTCACCATTGACGGGGTTGGGTCAGATTACTTTGAAATGTAATCTATTACTTATTCATTCATCAATTCAAAGATGAAATCACAATTTAATCCTCAACAGTGAAACTATAAAGTTATTACAATCCTCCATGTTTTCTGGGCTCGTTGTCATTTCTTATATTGTGTTAATTACATAACTGATTACACATAGACCAAACTCCTCTGTGTCCTGACCAGCAGGGGGCGACTCCTCTGGTAGTTTGTATAGAAAACGTCTCCTCCGATAGTTTCTGTAGAAAACGTCTCCTCTGGTAGTTTCTGTAGAAAACGTCTCCTCTGGTAGTTTCTGTAGAAAACGTCTCCTCTGGTAGTTTCTGTAGAAAACGTCTCCTCTGGTAGTTTGTATAGAAAACGTCTCCTCTGGTAGTTTCTGTAGAAAACGTCTCCTCTGGTAGTTTGTATAGAAAACGTCTCCTCTGGTAGTTTGTATAGAAACATGTCCTCTGGTAGTTTGTATAGAAAACGTCTCCTCTGGTAGTTTCTGTAGAAACGTCTCCTCTGGTAGTTTCTGTAGAAAACGTCTCCTCTGGTAGTTTCTATAGAAAACGTCTCCTCTGGTAGTTTCTGTAGAAAACGTCTCCTCTGGTAGTTTGTATAGAAACATGTCCTCTGGTAGTTTGTATAGAAAACGTCTCCTCTGGTAGTTTCTGTAGAAACGTCTCCTCTGGTAGTTTCTGTAGAAAACGTCTCCTCTGGTAGTTTCTATAGAAAACGTCTCCTCTGGTAGTTTGTATAGAAAACGTCTCCTCTGGTAGTTTCTGTAGAAAACGTCTCCTCTGGTAGTTTCTGTAGAAAACGTCTCCTCTGGTAGTTTCTATAGAAACGTCTCCTCTGGTAGTTTGTATAGAAAACGTCTCCTCCGATAGTTTCTGTAGAAAACGTCTCCTCTGGTAGTTTCTGTAGAAAACGTCTCCTCTGGTAGTTTCTGTAGAAAACGTCTCCTCTGGTAGTTTGTATAGAAACATGTCCTCTGGTAGTTTCTGCCTCTAATCACTTTGAGATTATTTATTTACTTCGTGACGATGAACAAAGAAGACGACGACAGGAAACATGATCCGACGATGAAATAAAAGCAGGAACATGACCTGACTTTGTATAATAACGACAGTCGCGTGTTCAAAGCGTGTGTGGAATGTGTACAAACACACACCCATCAAATATAATGTGATGTGTCACTTTCACTGGATTAACAACACACACACACGCACACACACACACACACACACACACACACACACACGCACACACACACACACACACACACACACACACACACACACACACACACAGGTTGGATTTAACAGTTATAATTAAGAACCAGCTGAACCAGTCCTCACAGAGAACAACAGACTGGATTACACACGAACATCTGAACTGTACAATCTGATATCAGCTCTGAGATTACACACACACACACACACACACACACACACACACACACTGTCTGTCAAACTGTGTAACTCTTGAACTCTCATCACGTCAGTGTGCCGCCTTCATCTCTCGCCAGGAGCCGCCGGCCCGTTGATCAGACCGTTTGATTGGCTGTTAAACTGGAACACACTTCAGCTCGTACCTTTTTAAACCGTCAGAGCTGCTGGTAAACAGATACTGCACGTCAACGTCCCATCAGCAGACAGAAACACGTCCATCGGCGTCTCTCTGGAGGACACATGTCATCTGATCAAACAGATTAGTGCAGCAGAGGTTTGAATCTGAAGAGTTGACAAAGTGGACCTGCTGTCAGTCACTTCGTCCTGTGAACACCAGAGACATTCAGCGTGAAACTGAAACTAAATAGAGTTTGTCTCCGTTCACACCTCAGATCCAAAAACAGATTCACTCTCTTTTTACGAACCGTTGTTTAGTTCCTTTCTGTTTCTGAAGTGTCTTCCATCATTGTCTCGTTCAGCACGTTGTTTTCTTAAAGTTCATTCATTGTCCTCATTAAAAGACGGGTTATATCTGTACATTCGATTTTTCAAACCTGCAGAAATCTGTATTTTAATCAACATGACGTTTCATGTGTTCGCCTGTTGGTGGCATCATTTCCTCTTACTGTGTCAGTGTTTGTCTAAAGAATCAAAAGTGACTTTTTATCCGGTTTGAAGTCACATTTTTACTAAATGATTTCAGTCGTCGGACGAAGTTTTGAGAGAAATGAGCAGAGTGAACGTTAGCAGCAGCTCGACTCATCAGAGAAACTCTGAGTTTCACATGAAGCTGCTTCTTTCACTGTTTGTACTAAAGCGAATCAGCTGCTGCTTGTTTTGGAGGAGGAGACGTCTGACGATCCAGATAAAAACCTCCAGAACCATCCACACTGAGGAGACGACTACAACTCCCATCATCCCTCACTGCCTCACCACATCACCTGACTCTCTCAGGACAGAGAGACCCTGAGTGGCAGAAAATCCATGCGGCGTGTTTGTGTCAGTGGCAGAGACACAAAGAGACACGTCCATCATCTGTAGAACTTTTCCTCTGAGGGACGCAGATGGAACAATCCCAGCTGTCACTGGGCGAGAGGCAGAGTCGTCAGCTGACTGCAGGACGGACACAGAGACACAACAAACCTGAGCTCTATCTGCTCGTCTCCGGACGCACAGACATGAAGGGAACATGCAAAGTAGACACAGACGACCCCGACCGGACCACATGTGCAGATGTTGAGAGGCTTCCTGAGGAGAACCCAAGAGTCCTGCAGTTTGTCAGGTGGGTTCTACAGGAGGTTCTACAGGAGGTTCTCATGAGGTTCTACAGGAGGTTCTACAGGAGGTTCTACAGGAGGTTCTACAGGAGGTTCTCATGAGGTTCTACAGGAGGTTCTACAGGAGGTTCTACAGGAGGTTCTCATGAGGTCTACAAGAAGATATAGATTCAAACCAGGACTTTAGGGGGCCTGGTTTTAAAGTGGGTTTGGTTTGGTCCGAGCTCTGTGATTGTTTCAGAGGACGATGGAATGATTTGATGGTGTTTGGTAAAACATGGGTTAAACAAGGTTCTGATGAAGTGTCCGTTGGGTGTCAGTGTGTTGTTCTGTGGGAGAACCTGGGTCATTGGAGGAATTTCATATGGTTATGAAATGGGTTCTTGTTGAGGCCGTGCAGGTTTCATTCAGGGACTTTACTAGATGCGTGTGTGGAGAGTCCCCGATGGTTCAGACGAAGAGTTCAGACAAACAATCTGGAGATTTAGAAACTTCTGCTGCAGATAAACATTACGTTTTTTAATTATCAACAAACTTATAATGACCCACATCAATATATATATAAATATAAACATTAATAAAAAACAACAGCTTTTATTTCACTGATCTGATTTTAGTGTCATCTTCATCACCATCATCTTCATCGTCCTCCTCATCTTCATCACCATCAACTTTGTCTTCTTCATCATCCTCATGACAGACTGCTGCACCTCAGCTTCCACTTCTCCTTTACTCTACTGCCACCCTGTGGCTACAGGTGGAATGTCTCTCATGTGTCCGAGGTGTAGATGCTGTATCATCTTTATGTGCAGTCAGTCACTGAGCTGCATCACGGAAACATGAGCGTCAAATATTAAGATGTTTGAGTTTTGTCTCTGAGTTGAAGGTTCAATTCTCTACAGTTAAATGGGCAGATGAGCAGATCAACCTGCTGCCGATGTGTCGGCTCGTTGACATCGTACTGCAGCTCATTCACTCCCAGGGGATTCTGGGAAAGTGGAAGAGAGGTATGTTTTCTGGCTGAAATTTGTTTACTCAGAAAAGAGCCAATCACACGGCTCATTGACACACGGGCACACACACACACACACACACACACACGCGCACACACACACACACACACACACACACACACAGTGAGGATAGTGTGTGTGAGGAGACATTATATAACTCACATTGTAATTTCCCCAGGTGGAGTTTGAGTCTCGGCCTCTTGTTCATGAGTGAGGGGACGATGGAGGACGAGCAGGTGGGCTGCTGCAGTAACGCAGGTTCTGTATGAATATAATGAAGAAGGAGCTGAACTGAAAGGCCGAGCTTTGGATTTACCTGTCGCTCTACGTTCAGACCCTCATGGAACAAGGTCGTGGATACAAGATGACTGTTCTCTGTCAGAGGAACTCCTGGTTTGTTTCTGACCTGCAGCTCGTTTTCCTTCTTTTCAACGATCGTAGAACTGAAATGTGATTTTCACTGACGGACCAGAATCGACCTTCAGGAGTGAAACAGTGTCACGTCCCTGAAGTAGCAGCGTTGTTGTCTCAGCTCCAGGAAGCAGGTGATGGATTTCACAGGTTGTTTTGGTGTCGACTCTCTGTCACAACCTGGAAGTCATGAGTGAAACCTTGAAATCAGAGTGTTGGAGTTCCTGCAGGTACACGCACACACACACACACACACACACACACACACACACACACACACACACACACGCAAACACACACACGCACACACACACACACACACACACACACACACACACACACACACACCCCAGCAGTTGGATGTGTTAAATAAATTTGTGGTTTTCCGCCACTCGGTCCAGCTTCATTATCACAGACACACAGAAACAAGCGGCTCCTGTCTGCAGAGGCGTCATTATGTTTGTTCCCATCTGGAAACCACATCAGATCCTGAAGCTGAGTGGACGGAGACATGTGAACTCCTGAAGCTGGAGGGAACAACTCTATCTGCACGTCATGAATGCAGATGTTTTCCTGAGGAGGATCAGAACACGACGTGTTTAAGAAGATTCTTCAAGTCTGTGTCCATTCTACTGGTTTGTCAAACTGAAGCGATCTCTGTCCACGTTTCAGCTTCATGTCAGTTTTAACGTCTGAAAACGTGTCACATGACCAGAGGTCGCTCTGTGGTTCTCGAGGATATTAACTGACATTTCAGGGTTTCATGAGGTTCTGAAGTGACTGTATGATGTTTCTGAACGTGGCTCTGGTGTCCAGGGTTTTTAAAGGAAGAGGTTTGAGGTGTTTGAGATTTTCTTCTCATGGATCTTGAGCAGGACTCTGATCTCCTGCAGTTTGGTTCAGATCTCAGGGTGTTCTTCGACAGAGCCCAGGCTCAGTGGGAGGAGATTACTTCGACATTAAAGGGGTTCGTGTTGATGATTTAGGGACTTTTGAGGCGTTACCTGGAGTATCCAGGTTTTATTAAGGGTTCTTAGAGGTTCTCCACAAGGTACCAGAGAGTCCATGATGGTTTAAACATATATGTTGTACATACATGTAGGTTTAGAGATACGGACATGACAGAAAGAGCAGAGCTAAAAGGCACTAAGGCGCTCTGCAGGTGGATCAGCAATAAAACCTTTTTAGTTCCAAGCATCAGGACATTTGTCCTTACTCTTGTTGAGGGTTAAGAATGTCCCACCTTGTCAAACCCTGATTGATTGAAGGACAGAGTTGATTACTTCACACTTCACACTTTGGTGAGTTGTGATCCATCTTCTGCTCTGACAGTGATGAAGCTCTTTTCTTCTTCACAAGTTACCTGTAGTGAAGCAACGATTTGTCCAGAACCACTCATCTGAACAGATGAAGCGAGGTGACGTGATCATCGTGGGTTAAAGCACAACGATAAGCTGCTGATAGATTCTCCTGAAAACTGCAGATGATCTATTTTGGTCCTTGAAAGGAAACATCCTCCTTTCTTCTGTTACTATGACTCAGCATATCTGTGTATGTAGTATTCCATCCTCAGGGCTCCTCATTACACATTCTGTGATCCAAGAATCCAGAATGTACTGTATCTGTGTCTTTTTTCCCATCGTGGAAATAGAGTCGGAGCACTCGGGGTTGTGATCCTCTGGGAGCTGACATTGGAATCACAGCTGCTGGAGCCTGAAGACGTTTCTGTAGGTAAATCAGAGCAGCAGCAGAACAGACGGTTCCGTCTCAGTCGATCTTTAATTCTCACAGAAGAACTTGGTTTCTGAGGCGACTGACCCAGAACTCAAACTAATCATCATTGTTTCATGTCTCATCGTGACTTTCAGTTCACTTCATTATTATTTTCATCTGTTAGTTTGTCGGCAGTATTACACAAAAGCTACTGGACACATTTAGTGGAGGGGACATAACCTGAGGAAGAAGACATAACCCTTTGGTTGTTTTTTCACTTTCTTTAACATTCGCTGCTTTCAGAACACTGAACTCCTGAAATTGTCCAAGTCAGTTGCTGCGGACATTCACCAGAGTTTCTCCTGCAGCGCCCTGGAAACTCTGGATAATGTCCGAGTGAGTCCATGTGAGAAAACATCTGGAACCTTCCCAGTGAGCGAGTGGGCGTGTCTCTGAGGTTTCTGACACGTGACGGACGTTAAACTGAAGAACACAAATGTCTCAGGATGAAGAAGAGGAGCCGTACACGTAGAAGACGAAGACGTCCACTTGGAAAGACGAAGAGGTTCCAGATGTTTTGGTGATGAGGGCCGACACCGTGTGGACGAGCTGTAAACAACAACACTGAAGAATTTAGACGTTAGTCCCACCTCCTGCTGCTCTACAGGCTCCACCCCTCACCTGAATGTCCCCCACATGTTCCTGTTGTTGTGAACGAGTCGATGTCCACACAACATGTCCACACACAACATGTCCACACAACATGTCAGGACAACATTGTTCGGACAATCTCGAGTTCAAGTCTGGTCAGGTTTTTCAACCTCAGTGATTTGTCAGAAAATCGTTCTTATATCTTATTAATGAGTATGTGTACTTTAGTGTAATTACAAATAAAATCTGGATGTAGTGAATTCTTGGTTTCACAAGGAGACTCTAAAATTCTTCTCAGGCTGTTTTCAGACCAACGTCAGTGCGTCAACATTCACAGCCTCTTCAGTCAGTTCATGTGGAACTTTGCTGCAGCTCATCGTGACGTCCAGACCGGCATCGAGTCGGTCGATCAGGTGCGAGCGTCAGGGAGTTAAATCTCAGTTTTCAGTGTGAAAACAGTTTGAGTAAACACTGAGGTTGAGGAGAGCTGCAGGCGAGACACAGAGGACAGCGGGGAATGTCCAGGGGAATCCTCCAAGCTTGATTTGGCTTGAAGATCGGAGTCATCTGATCTCAGTGAATCATCAGCTGTGATGTGAACTGGAGCTGTTACTGCCGAGTCGGCAGGACGGCGGACTAACGGGAGGACGACCGGGTCAAATCCTGCAGGGAAACAAATGAGCAACACTTTCTTTTCCTCTTCAGTCGACAAAAGACATGTTTAAGTTTCCGCTTTTTAAGGTGGGGTGTCACAGGATACTGCTTCTGTTGTGACCTTCAGAAAAAAGAGAAGAAATGTTGTCTCTGATTGAATCATCAGACGCTGATCAACTGTCAGAAATAAATCAGTCAATTCTGTTGATGAAGTTTCAGACTGAAGAAGTTTTGTAAGTTGGTGTCAGCAGATCAGTTTCATTTCTTCATCAACAGTCACAGACTCAACAGAGCAGCAGCCAGTCAGAGCTGTGAGTGTTGGTAAAGTACATTTCTACCATGTTCGTACAGGAAATCAAGTCTCTGGGTGCAGTTTGTTTGTTCTTATAGAGAAGGTACATCGTCTCAGTCATGTCTTTTAAATCCTTTTACAACAGACCAGCAGCCGGTTTTCACACAGGGCGTGACTCCGCTGCAGAGCTGCTGCCTGAGCTTTCTGCTGCCACTGCACATGAAGACAAGAAGATCTGTGTTCTACACTCAGGACCGGGATCCTCGACAGTGCTTTTATTTTGAAACAGGTACAGGAAGTGTGGCAGATATGTATGTTTGTGTCACATATATATATATATATATATATATATATATATATATATATATATATATATATATATATATATATATGTTTATTATTATTATTATAAAGAGACATTGAATTGGTGGTGTTTGTTTTGCTGTGATCTGACTCCTCGTCATCGTATCAACCACCGACTGTAAATAAAGACGATGGCTCGACTTCCTTCTTGGTGATGGAGGTTCGGTTTCCAGAGCATTTTTTTTCTTTGTGTCGCTGTTGCCAGGGGTGACAGCCCCCCCCTCCCCCCCATGGTGGGCCGCACCCGTGGGACTGGACGACCTCTGTTCCATCCCTCCATCCATCCCTCGCTCCATTCATTCAGGACGGAGGATTGGGTCATTGAGAAAACACACCTGGGTTAATAACAGTAATGACACTGCAGCTAACAGGCTAATAATGACGGAAACACCCCCCCCTCCGTCCACTCGCCCTTTAATTAGTGACGACCTTCTGATGTCATGTAACCCCCATCCACCCCCCCCACACATACTTCTCTATAGTTGTGAGGACACTCATTGATTTAATACATTCCCTAACTCTGACTCTGACTCTGACTCTAAACCAAGTCTTAACCCTGAAACAGCCAATTTAACTTGAGGACCAAACAAAATGTGTTGAACCAAAAGTGTCCTCATACAGGTAGACACACACACACACACACACACACACACACACACACACACACACACACACACACTGTTAAACCATGACGATATAGAACTGGTGTGGAACCAGGTGCTGTCAGCTCCGTCAGCTGAGTCCCGCGTGGCGGTGGTGTAACTTGGCGTTCCCTCGTGGAGGTGAGGCCGGACCAGAACCAGCAGAGGTCAAACTGTAAAGTTTAAACTCACACAACCTGTGAAGGTGAGAAACACAGAGCGACAGGTGAGTCATGAATCTGGCGCTCGGTGTTTTGGGCTTTAAATTTGGACCGGCATCCTCTGTGACGTCACCGTGGCAACCACCACAACAGAGACGCCCGTAGTAACGGCCATAGAGAGGACAACATGGCTGACTCTGATCTGGCAAACCACCGTCATGACAGGGTTTCACTTCCTGTTACACACACTCATAAAGTTCAGACACTTCATCTCTCGTCTGTTGCACTTTCATTTTGTTCTCCTGCCTCACAGCGACTCACCGCTGTGACCTCACCGATGTGACCTCACCGATGTGACCTCACCGATGTGACCTCACCGATGTGACCTCACCGGTGTGACCTCACTGATGTGGGCGTCGTCTACCTGTACTTGATTATGATTGGTTTGTAGACGGCGTCTGTCGTCAGTTGGGGGGGTAGTAGTTTTTTTGTTTGAACGGAGGAAATGAACGAAGCACAGTACTCCACAGTACTACAGTACTACAGTATTACAGTACTCCAATACTCCACAGTACTACAGTACTACAGTACTCCAGTACGCCACAGTACTCTACACTAGTTGAAATGCACCAAATGAACGTCCTCTTGGTTCAAACATCATATCGTCTTCTTTTCTTCTTCTATGGTTTAATGTGTCTCTACTTCCTGTGATTGGTCCAAAAGTCCAAACTGTCCAACAAAGTGTTTTCACTGAACCATCAGAACCAGGTTCAGTTGGATCCAGACCCAGAACTCCTCTTCTGGTCTGAGCTCACAGCTGAAGTTTTCTTGGGTTTATTCAGAGCTAGTGGTTCAGTCTGAGATCAGGACTCAGTGATTTCATGTTCAGACACTGTGAAGCTTTCACTCTAAGTCCTGCGCTCACACTCAAACAGACTCTGCCTGTGTTTACATTTTTTTTCTGCTTGTGCTCAAACTCTTGCTCTCAGACATTTTGTTGCTTGGACAGATTTCCTGAGCTCCTCTCCTCTCTCTATCAGATTTGTTTCTGAAACAAGTTTCTCCAAGAAGTAGAACGAAGTCGTGAGCCAGTGAATCTCATTCTCTTTAAAACGTGTGTGCTAGTTGTTGTGTGTCTGGCCTTGTACATCTGTACTATGTCTCTGAGGGTTTAAAAGAGTCATAGAGTACCTTATTGTACTCAGTACTCGAAGTAGATTGAGTAGTTGTTGGTCATTTGCATAACTCTTCCCCCCCGATGATCATAGTAGCCAAAACGAGTGTGGTAACCGTTACATCACCTAATAGGGTTCGCCTACAGAAGAGGAGCTCTGCTGCTTTGCGTGAAGTGGAATCTTATTCTCGCTGTGAATTATTGTCCCAGTGATCGACGGGTTGAGACGCAGCTTCAGTCGGACTGAGCCGGACTGTGGAGAACACATCCCACACATGAACCTGTTTTTACAAAGTGACCTGCAGGAGGGAACGAGAGGAGAGGAGCTCCCAGGAGGTTTCATTAACAGGTAATGGGTCTGATGGTGAAATTCCAGACACACACACACACACACAAAAGAAGCACGGGAAGTGATGTCACAGGAGCGGAGGCTGCTGATTGGACAGGAGATTCCCGGGCAGCTGCTATAAAACCTGATGTGAAGCCACAACAAGACAGGAACAGAGAGAAGAGACGACAGAGACGCTCCTCCTCACAGAGACTCACACTGAAGGTACACACTCATTTATACATGTTCCTGAGTGTGTGTGTGTGTGTGTGTGTGTGTGTGTGTGTGTGCAGGTGTGCACAGGTTCACACTCTTGCAGGTTGACTCTGCAAAACCAGGTGATTCTTTTTTTAATTATTATCCCAAATATGTTTGAGAAAAGTTTTTGCAGCAAAATGTTTTCACATTTACTATTTTCATATTTAATTTGTCATTGGATTTTTACTGCGACTCATTTCAGCTGCTTCTGTTTTTATTTTTCTAAACTGAACAAATCAGTTCTGCAGAAACTGATTGACACAGATTTATTCTGTGGTTAAAAAAAGATGATTCTTCTTCGGATGAAATCGTTAATGTGATGTTCTGCACGATTGTTTTTAATGGTAGTATTTTTAATTCTGGTAAATGTCAACTTTGATGTTCTCTGTTATTGCTGCTTATCTCAACAAGATGTAATAGATCTTTATTCTCTGTGGTTCAAAACAAACTATAAATCTTTTAATTTGTTAAATTTAATCACACTAAAGGTTCCTGATATAGTTTTTTTGCTGTTCAGGTGTTTTCTAATGAATCTGTGATAATGAGGCTGAATTTCAGTCGGCAGCAGGAAACAGGGTATTTTTGTGAGTGGAAGAATTCAGAGTGTGTGTGTGTGTCCTCACACGTGCATGAATGAGAGCTGCAGTAGGTCAGCATCAGCAGTGGTGTGAATGGGAGAAGTTCACAGTTCGTGTGTGTGTGTGTGTGTGTGTGTGTGTGCATGTCTGGTTGCTTATGTTTGTGTGCATGTATGTGAGCGTGCACAGCAGTCTGTGCATCATGAAGAATGTGTGTGACTGCCTTAGCATCAGTTTGCAGGGAATAATGTGTTTCACTTCTTGTGTGTGTGTGTGTGTGTGTGTGTGTGTGTGTGTGTGTGTGTGTATCAGGGGGAAAGGAGGGGTATGCAGGGCCGTGCACGTAAGCGTGCGTGTATGTAACGGTCAAAAGGCGTTTATTTGTAGGGATGGAAAATGCTAAAATTAGCCGATGTTGCTGGACAATACACTTCACCCGTCAGCTGAGCTAAAAGTGTCCTGCTGTGTGTGTGTGTGTGTGTGTGTGAGTGTGTGTGTGTGTGTGTGTGAGATGGGAGATGACTTTGAAACTTGAGAAAAATTTGGTGGAAACGTGTCGTCCAGTTTCAGCCTTAAATCAGGGAGAATCAATAAAACCTGAGAGAAACTAGACGTTAGATTCCAGAATGTTCTGAGGTGAGAAAACATAAAGTCACACGTTGATGATCGTGTGAGTTACTGAAGGAATCTATCACCTGAACTCCTCCCACTAACTTTATTCATCATCTGTCCTCTGAGCTCATTCAGCTCGTTTCATTCAGAAAGTTTTATCAGTGATTTATAAAGAAAATAATACAAATACAATTTATTTTTATCAACACAATGACGTAAATCATGACTGGTGCATTCAGGTGCTCCTCTTGTTTTAACTGTGATGCATTCAGGTGCTCCTCTTGTTTTAACTGTGATGCATTCAGGTGCTCCTCTTGTTTTAACTGTGATGCATTCAGGTGCTCCTCTTGTTTTAGCTGTGATGCATTCAGGTGCTCCTCTTGTTTTAGCTGTGATGCATTCAGGTGCTCCTCTTGTTTTAACTGTGATGCATTCAGGTGCTCCTCTTGTTTTAACTGTGATGCATTCAGGTGCTCCTCTTGTTTTAACTGTGATGCATTCAGGTGCTCCTCTTGTTTTAACTGTGATGCATTCAGGTGCTCCTCTTGTTAAGACTGTGATGCGTTCAGGTGCTCCTCTTGTTAAAACTGTGATGCATTCAGGTGCTCCTCTTGTTTTAGCTGTGATGCATTCAGGTGCTCCTCTTGTTTTAGCTGTGATGCATTCAGGTGCTCCTCTCGTTCTTGTAGATGCAGTCCTGCAGCGGTTTGCTGTTCTCCTTCCTGCTGATCATCACTGTGCTGCACTGCAGCGTTGAAAGCTTCAGAGTCCAGCAGCAGCCGCAGGTGTGTGGAAATGTTACTGGATAATATATATTAATATATTTATATTGTTTATTCTTTGCCGTCAATGGTTTTAGATTCATTCCAACTCAGGAGGTGAACGTTGATTGTGAACAAAGATTTATGAACGTTCATCATCACGTTTCTCTCCATGGCTGGTTTTTGATTCCTGTGTTGATGCTTCAGACCTGGATCAGATCAGATCAGATTGTTTCTTATCAAATCATCCCGAGGGCCAAACCAAACGGCCCCTCCCTCTGAGGGCCCCTGTGCCGACATCACACGATGTAACGTCAGGGCGGACGAGGCCCTGAAGGTGGTTTCTGTTTAGTCTGGATGAAACCTGATCGTCTGACTCATCGGAGGCAGCGGGCGGACAGGAAGTCAGCCACGACCCGCTGTCGGGTTCGTGACGTCAGAGCTGATCCACAACATGGAGTCCTGACGTAAGAAAACACTGAGCGGAGCAGGGAGGCTTTTCTCTGCTGAGGTCAATATTTTCTAAACGGAGCCTCCCTCACAGAAAATAAAAGACTTCACTTCAGCCACAACTTTATTGACACAAAGAGGAAGAGACACTGAGGACAACCTCCATCCAGATGTTTATATATTACATTTACATCTGTCTGCATCATTCTCAGATGATTCATTGACCTCCACCCTGCAGACGTCACATTGTTTTACTAATGTTAAATTATATATATATTATTATATATCACCACATATGGTTCTATTTGTGTTTTCTTTGTATTTATCATTATTTATGATAAAGTTAATGGTTAAACTGTAGAACATCAAACCTGTCGGTCGAGTTTTTTATTTTCTTAACTTCACTTTATTCCTCTTTTTTAATGAATCTGTCTCCGGCTGTTTATTGACACATGAATGAACATCAATAATGAATTAAGAAAGAAAAGTTCAAATTGTTTTCTTAAATAATTAAAGGTACTTTTTTGTTTAGAGTCACAAAAAGCCAGTTGTGTTGGAGCTCACCTCATATCATCAGGGACCTTTAATTTCAGGATGTAGCCTTATCCCATCCTGTGTTCCAGCATGTAGGCCGGCCCCTTTTGAGGCCTCTGGCAGCTTTTCGTTTCCGTCCCGGTGGAGTGAAGAGGGACAGGGAGGAGCTAACAGCAAAGCTGCTCCTACTGGACAACCTGGTGAGGATGGAGAATGATGTCATGGAGCCAAAGAGGAAGAGGAGTTTCCCCGGCAACAACGCACCTCTGGACCGCCTGTCAGTCAGCTCCATGGAAACCAAACAGGCAACAAACAAGCAGAGGTAGGACGAGTGTGAGACACACCTGAGACAAACCTGAGACACACCTGAGACACACCTGAGACAAAGTTGAGACACACCTGAGACACACCTGAGACACACCTGAGACAAAGTTGAGACACACCTGAGACACACCTGAGACACACCTGAGACACACCTGAGACAAACCTGAGACACACCTGAGACACACCTGAGACAAACCTGAGACACACCTGAGACAAACCTGAGACACACCTGAGACAAACCTGAGACAAACCTGAGACACACCTGAGACACACCTGAGACAAACCTGAGACACACCTGAGACACACCTGAGACACACCTGAGACAAACCTGAGACACACCTGAGACACACCTGAGACAAACCTGAGACACACCTGAGACACACCTGAGACAAACCTGAGACACACCTGAGACACACCTGAGACACACCTGAGACACACCTGAGACACACCTGAGACAAACCTGAGAAACACCTGAGACAAACCTGAGACAAACCTGAGACAAACCTGAGACAAAGTTGAGACACACCTGAGACAAACCTGAGACACACCTGAGAAACACCTGAGACAAACCTGAGACAAACCTGAGACAAACCTGAGACACACCTGAGACACACCTGAGACACACCTGAGACAAACCTGAGAAACACCTGAGACAAACCTGAGACAAACCTGAGACAAACCTGAGACAAAGTTGAGACACACCTGAGACAAACCTGAGACACACCTGAGAAACACCTGAGACAAACCTGAGACAAACCTGAGACAAACCTGAGACACACCTGAGACAAACCTGAGACACACCTGAGACACACCTGAGACAAACCTGAGACACACCTGAGACAAACCTGAGAAACACCTGAGACAAACCTGAGACAAACCTGAGACAAACCTGAGACAAAGTTGAGACACACCTGAGACAAACCTGAGACACACCTGAGAAACACCTGAGACAAACCTGAGACAAACCTGAGACAAACCTGAGACACACCTGAGACACACCTGAGACACACCTGAGACAAACCTGAGAAACACCTGAGACAAACCTGAGACAAACCTGAGACAAACCTGAGACAAAGTTGAGACACACCTGAGACAAACCTGAGACACACCTGAGACACACCTGAGACAAACCTGAGAAACACCTGAGACAAACCTGAGACAAACCTGAGACAAACCTGAGACAAAGTTGAGACACACCTGAGACAAACCTGAGACACACCTGAGAAACACCTGAGACAAACCTGAGACAAACCTGAGACAAACCTGAGACACACCTGAGACAAACCTGAGACACACCTGAGACACACCTGAGACAAACCTGAGACACACCTGAGACACACCTGAGACAAACCTGAGAAACACCTGAGACAAACCTGAGACAAACCTGAGACAAACCTGAGACAAAGTTGAGACACACCTGAGACAAACCTGAGACACACCTGAGAAACACCTGAGACAAACCTGAGACAAACCTGAGACAAACCTGAGACACACCTGAGACACACCTGAGACACACCTGAGACAAACCTGAGAAACACCTGAGACAAACCTGAGACAAACCTGAGACAAACCTGAGACAAAGTTGAGACACACCTGAGACAAACCTGAGACACACCTGAGAAACACCTGAGACAAACCTGAGACAAACCTGAGACAAACCTGAGACAAACCTGAGACACACCTGAGACAAACCTGAGACAAACCTGAGACAAAGTTGAGACACACCTGAGACAAACCTGAGACAAACCTGAGACAAACCTGAGACAAACCTGAGACAAAGTTGAGACACACCTGAGACAAACCTGAGACACACCTGAGAAACACCTGAGACAAACCTGAGACAAACCTGAGACAAACCTGAGACACACCTGAGACACACCTGAGACACACCTGAGACAAACCTGAGAAACACCTGAGACAAACCTGAGACAAACCTGAGACAAACCTGAGACAAAGTTGAGACACACCTGAGACAAACCTGAGACACACCTGAGAAACACCTGAGACAAACCTGAGACAAACCTGAGACAAACCTGAGACAAACCTGAGACACACCTGAGACAAACCTGAGACAAACCTGAGACAAAGTTGAGACACACCTGAGACAAACCTGAGACAAAGTTGAGACACACCTGAGACAAAGTTGAGAATATGAGCTGCGGAGGAAAATGAGAATTTTGCAGAACTGTTTATTTTATTTTGAAGTGGCACCAGTTTCCTCTGCAGTGTTGTTTATCTCTTCATTCTTCTTGTTTCAAAGTAAAGTCGCAGAGTTGCCACGGCGACGAGTCAACCCTCCTCCCATCGACAGGATTGGCATGAGTCGTCTACCGAACAGCAGAGGATAGGCTCCACCCCCTACCTCTGACAGCCCGCCCCCTCTCTACAGCGCCCCCTCTGGACAGGTACAGTCACTGTCACCATCAGTCACAATGAAAATCACAGCTTTGTTTGTAGTTTCAGTTAAAACCAGAACTTTAAATTCTCTCTGCAGACTCACCACAGATGCATGAAACAGCCAATCACCAACTGCCAGTCACCTGCTGGGACACGCCCACCAAATGCCTATCACCCAATCATCCACCTTCGCCTTCAACCTGTGCGCACCCCCACCCCCCCACACCCCCCACCCCACAGCAATGAATGTGCAGTGATGCATTCAGGTGCTGCTCCGTGAATCCGTCACACCTGCAGAAGTGTCAGGACCAAAGAAAAGATCAAACCAAAGTGACTTGAATCATCCGTGTGGTTTCCATCATGTTCACGTCCTCAGCAGCAGAAAGTCTTAACACCGAGCACGTTCGAAACCTTCGGTTAGTTTCTATAAAACCTCAAAGAAGAAAAACGTCTGCACTAAAACATCGACTACGTTCACCTGATTAACTTAACCTGAGTACATTTCTACTCAGTCACTAAAATATTTATATAATCAATCTGATGACGACATGTGGAGCAATCTGACCTTATTGTCATCATGTCCACATGTTGGAGCTTTGACATACGACAGCTGGGGACGACACATGACCTCAGTGTGAAGACAGAAAGTTACAACAACGATATTAAGACATGAATCATAATCAGACTGTTCTATAACATGTAAACAGGACTCTGATGGAATATTCTATAAACAAGAAATCAGTCAGTCACGTTACTCGTATTCACAAATCAGTGCAACATTTATATACGAGAGGAGACGTACATCAAGAAGTCTCGTTGAGATCATTGTCCACCATCAGGATCCACACTTAATGTCTAATCCTGATCAAGGTCACTAGTGTGAATGTTGGTGTCCATGTAAACGTTGTTACTGATTAAACTGGATGAAGCTGGATGTTCACTGTCACCTGAATGCATCGCAACCCCCCCCCCCCCCCTCCGAGACTCTGACCGGAGGCGTCCGTCGCCTCGACGCTCAAACTGAAACGTCTGTGTCTTAGTTCGATGTCTTAGTTCGATGTCTTAGTTCGATGTCTTCACTGGGGCAGCAGGTCTGTTACAGCAGATGACGAGTGGATCCACTGCACCAACGAGTCGTCTGCATCTGTGTTTCTATAACAGAAGCTTCGGAGACATGACACCAGTTTGTTTAATGCTCCTCATTAAAAAGATGAATAGAAAACAACTTTAAAATCAACAGACGCCTGCTGGTGTTGTTCCGTCAGGAGCTGTAGTAAAAAACGCTGATTCAGGTTCTGCAGCATCAGCACAACGTACGACATGAACCATAAATAGGATTTACAGGCTGATGATGGTGCGACTCACTGGTGCAGTGGAAAACGTTTCCCCGTCAGAGAAATGATACTTGAGGAGATTTGACTTCGTTCCTGCTCAGACCTGTTGACTGATTCTGCTTCTGACTCTACGTGTTCTCGTGCTTAATAAAGAATAAACCATCACTGATCTGAGAGTTTTTTCTTCCTCAAGGTTTCAAAGCTTTTATCAGACGATGGATCAGGAAAATCAATGTATTGATTTGTTAATGTAATAATTAGATTCAGTAACGTGCTGGAGGGTAAAGACTGATGAAGAGGACGAGGACACCAGCAGGGAAAAGGGACAAGTATTCAAGTCTTTATGAAATGATGCTAACGTGTGATGTTTATGTACTGATGTAGCTAAGAGTGTGTGGAGTGAAGGAAGTGACAGTGAGAACAGAAGAGTGAAGAGAGTTTGAGTCTTTATTAAGAAAATCATCATCAGATACAGAACATTCACCGGATGAGATCAGACGCAGCGTTTCCTGTGTGAGCTGCGTCCTGACGACAGTTTCTACCTGTTCAGCTGCTGCGGCAGCAGGGGGGGAGGGGAACGGAGCGAGGAGGTTGTCTGCTCAGCAAAATAAAAACACCGTCACAAAAAGAGGGGGAAGATTCTGTTCCTGAATTTGGTTCTGGAAAACCTGGGGGGGTCAAAATCTCTCAGATATCTGTGCCATCAGCAGACATTCACACTGACCTCAGCTCTTGAGCAAGGCAGAGCAGGACCGGGGGGGGGAGGGGTTCAGGAACAAGATATTAAAAAGAAAAAGTGAATAAATCCTACGGAGGTTAAAATCAGAGCGGCATCCGGTTTCCTTCTACACTGATTTTAACAGCGTGACCCGTCTTCGTCAGGCGGCGGATGTCAGCAAATCTACGCATTTGTTTATCCACACGGGACATTCCCTTCTTCATGGGACCCTGAGGACAGAACGGAGACAGAAACATACAGTTAAAAACATGTCCGCTGGAAACACAAAGCATTTGATGAGTTCAAAACTCTCAATCTTTATACACTTTTCATTTACAGTGACACTGCTGTAATATGACTTTCGTTAAAGGTTCAGTGTGTAGAATTTAGTGACATCTAGTGGTGAAGTTTCATGTTGCAGTTGACCACCCCTCACCTCACCCTCCTCTTCCAAACCTGAAGGAGAACCTGTGGAAACCTTCAGTGTTTAGTTTGTCCAGTCTGGCCACTCATGAAATCATCACCACGATTATTTTAGATTGTTTCCAGATCCCTTCAGATAAATCTTACACACTAAACCTTTAAATGTTTTTAGTTCTTCCACCGATCGACATCGTGAATCTCATTTCCTGTTTCACAATGAGAGCGAATGAATGAAGGTAAAGCACCCTCTGAAGATGCTGTTGGACTTTTATTGTGAAATATGTGCAGGAAGTGATGAGTCAGTTGTTTTGATTAGAACTGAAAGGTTTGATCAGTCGACTGATTGATTGACAGATTCTTCGTTCTCAGTTTGAATTATTACATTTCAGTTTTGTTGGTTTCATCTTCTCACACGTGAACTTTGACTGAGAGCAAAATAAATTCACTTCCTGTTCTGTCCAGAAATGTTCACAGCTCAGGAGTTGGAACTTCAACATCATCAAATGATCGTTTCAGCTTTAACTTCGTGTCGACTCAATAATTCATCGAATAATCGTTTCAGCTCCGATGTCGTCACCTCCGACAGACGCCCTGTTAGCTCCTCTGGTTAGCTCCTCTGGTTAGCTCGACATTTAAACCCCACCCACAGATGAAGCTCCGCACCACAGGTGGAGGTGAAGGACGTCATGCATCACGTCATGGACGATTAGCCTCCACCAAGTTCATCACGTGTGCACATCTGCGCACGTGAGCCATGTTAGTGAGGTCACAGGTCTGTATGGTCACAGGTCAGAAACCTCAGAAGGTCACTGTGTGGACGCCACACACAGCTGGACCATCACTGCACACCATGCAAAAGGACTTACTGCCCCCCACTGGTCAACCACAGGAACTACAGGGGCATTTTGTTGCCCTCTATGCTGATCTTGACCGCTCCCTGCGGACGACGCATTTTCCTCTCCTCAGCAAAGCGGCGTTTGTGCTTCTCCAGCAGGCTGATGGCTTTCTTATAGCCGCTCTACAGAGGACCAATCACAACTCAGCTCCTGACCTCCGAGGTCATCAATTATCATTTAGCATTTCTTTCTACATTTCCCACAATTCTACCGTTGATTTAACTGCTTTGAATCACCAGTGAATTTAAAAAGCTTGTTTCTTAAATTAATGTATTTAATGATCAGTTCTTCAAACAAAATGATATTTTTAGATTTTTGTCATCAAACGTATTTGATATGAAAAAGACTTTATCTGAGATTTATCAAAGTATTATTATATTTATCTTGAATAATTATAGTTTGAACTGCAAAAAAATTACAATTATCATTATTATTATTATTCAATTTTCAATTAGTTTGAACAATTTTAAAAAACATTTTTAAACACATTCACTTCAAATCTTCGATGACAACACCCCCCCTCCCCCCATGTACTCACCCTGCTGGAGTCGCCCTCTACGTTCCACTTGGGTCGAACTACATAGTCCTTGTTGGACGGCATTGGGACTCTCGCCCGGGCGCAGAACCCGGGGTCACCGGGTCGCAGAGCTCTATGGGGGGGAGGAAAATCCAGTTGTTATAATAATAATATAACCGTGACTTCCTGTGAGATTTAAAGGGACGGACTCGCTCCAGAAGCTTCGACCAAAGACTGGGCTTTATCTGGAGGGGGGGGTCTTAAAGCGACAGGAGCTAGAACCAAGTGTTTGAGACAGAGGCTGAAAAGAGGAGCAGCAGCGATGGACAGTCAGGACACAAATGAAATCCTCAAGCTGAACAGAGTGTGTCTCCTTTAACGATAAACTTACTTCTCCTCTCCAGTGAGCTGCTTCTCCAGGTCTCTCCGCGGCGTCTGACCCCCGGAACTAAAGGGAGACAGAGACACGTAGGTTTACATCAGGATGAATTCCCAGTAACCATGGAAACACACGTCACAAATCTGACACGTTGCACCCGATGTTGGTAGAACCAGTCTTCATGCTGTCGTTAGTTTTCATCACCTCACAGCAGTTAGTCTGCGACTCAGAGATTCAGACTCTAAACCAGACCCTGTTCTGTTCTGATGGTTCAGGAACGATCGGGTCGACTGTGCTGAACAAACCTGAGGCTCCCGCACATGATCAGCTTCATTCACAACAAACAGCTTTTCATTAGAACCTGTAACTGTCACTGTCGGTTCACTTTGGATTCACTTGTTGTTAAACTGTCAGTCAGCAGAGACGCCCACAGTGCAACCATGCAATCACATGACTCAACCTGATGGGTGGAGAGAAGACGTCGGGTTCCTCCGCCCTCTCCACCTTCTGAGGCTGACTGGGGGAGGAGGAGGAGGAGGGAGACATGAAATGGAGGGATGAATGAAAAAACAGAACACACTGAAAGGAAGAACACAACGTGACGAGGAGGAGAGATCAAAAACAATGACACAAGATGATGAGACGTCAGGCAGAGCTGAGACGTGAAGAGGAGGAAGAGGAGGAAGAGGAGAAAGAGGAGAAAGAGCAGGAAGAGGAGAAAGAGGAGGAAGAGGAGGAAGAGGAGAAAGAGGAGGAAGAGGAGAAAGAGGAGGAAGAGGAGGAAGAGGAGGCATCGTCCCATCAGAACACACTTAAACTAGATTTGTTTGTTTGGTGCAGAAATGTCATGAAACAGCTGCAGGTCATTCCAAAACCTGAATCCTCTTTAAATCCAGAGTCAGATTTTAATTCCACTCGAAGTGAAATTTGACTCCAAACTTGTGATGGAAATACAAAAGTAAAAATATACTCGCTCTAAGTAAAAACATTTATTTTTGGATCTATAGTGTGAGAGAACCTCGTTATTCTGAAAACGACTCAGTTTGTTTCTACTTTTCAGTGTTTGTTGTTTGCGTCTGTTCATCCAGTGACTGAAGGTCGAGTAGAAGCAGTCGTATGAATGATTCATGGAGTTTACAGCTGCTACAGAAGAATGAAGGTGAATGAGGTGAGAAGATCAGAGCGGAGTCTTCAAGGTGACCAATCAGAGCAAGGGAGCATCAGCCACTGTCCCCGCCCCACAAAGTCTCCAAACCGAACCTGACGAGCGTGCGGGACGTTGTTGAGCGGGTGTGAGTCCACGCTGCTCTCACCTGAGTGGTTGTGTCAGTTGTTAACGCGTCCGGATGAAACTTGTCTGTACCTGAGTCGTCGTCTCTGAGGCATCTGCTGAGCCAGATCTCTCTGTTGCCGCTCCTCTCTCGTCATTCCCTTGTAGTTAGACGTCAAACCAAAGATCGGCCTCGACCACTCATCTGGAAACGAGACGCACACGGATCGTTAAGAAGAACACACGACTTCACTCTTTTAAAAACAACACGTAGCACAAAGAGACAGTTTCTTACTGATGAGTTTCAGAGCCAGGTCTTTGTTGGATCGAGACTCTTTGGGGTGTTTGTACAGAAACATGACGGACCGGCCGATGCCGCTGTGCTTCAGAGTCTCATGACTGACGCTGGGCAGCTGCAGGAGGAGACACCATGAGAACACTGAACTGAGACTTCACCTGAGAGCTGCAAGCCAACGAGCAGCGACCTCACCTCCTGCAGGATCCTCAGCAGCTCCTCTCTGATCCTGAGAGCGGGCAGCGACTTGTCCGGAAGAGGACTGATCCACTCTTTAATCGCCGACATCACCCCGCTGTCGATGAACGTCTCCTTCAAGTCCTGTCTGAGGGACAAACACCAACACAACAACTTAACACACAGATACAGGAGCAGCTGGACTCAGAGTTTTTCTTTCACATATGAAGCAGCAGCAGTCTTCGTCCTCTACGTGCACGGCTCCTCTTCTTCATCCTGAGACATTTGTGTTCTTCCAGTTTCACGTCCGTCCCGTGTCATGGCCTCCATCATAAAATCATGTGTGATGAGGTGTTAACGTGGAACAGATGTGACTCTTACTTCTTCAGGTGCATGACGACCTGCGGCAGCAGCGTGAGTTTCTTCAGCGCCGGTTTCTTCTGACTGTTCAGAGTTCGATCCTCCTGTTGAAACAACACAGCGTCGGTCAGGACACAGACGCAGCAGCAACTCTGAGTCGCACTGAGACTTTCATTTCGACAGGCGCACCTCCGCAGCCTCGTTCATCTTGGAGATCATGGCGCTGACCACGTCGTCGGCGTCACTGATGAACGTCCCTCCGTCACGGTGTCTTCGCTTCTTGCTGTTCATGGCTTTCCTCCGAGCAAGCATGATGTCGAAGTCAGACATGAAGCTGGTGCTGAACGAACACGCACACACACACACACACACACACACACGTTTACTTGAGTTAAGATTGAACTTTTCTTTAAAACAATTAAAACACCATTTTTAATTATTGTGATTTGTTTTCAAGTGAAAGTAAAATGATCTAATCGATGATGTTTCATAAAACTTTTTGATTTTACTGTCACACAACTTATAAAAATAGAAACCATTACATCACAACAAGACAATTCATTTTTCACTTTGACAAAACATTTTGGACTAAAGAGCCAAATAGAAAAATCAACTCTAATCATTAATGAAATAATGTTATTTTACTATGAAACGTGAATCAAAGTTTGATTTAACACCAGTAGTTCATTAAAAGATTCTCACTCTTGGCCGCTGCGGTCGACTCCCTCGTCTGAGTCGGACTCCTCCTGCAGCTGCTGCTTCTTCTCTTTGGCCTGTTGCTTCTCTCCCTCCAGGTCCTCCTGGTTGAAACCCTGCAGCAGACACATATTCACATTTCAGCTTTTCTACTCGTCAGTGAGCAAATTAAAACCACATTTATGATTTACTGAGGTTTCCAGAGATGCTGGTATGAGGAAGTAACTTTCTTTCACAAAGGTCAGGACGGAGGAGAAGAGACGGTAGAAACTGATAATGACCGACGACACAAAGATAAACAGACACAGAACCTTCGGGCGGTTTTACTCACCGTGAACTCTTCCTCCTCCTCGTCTCCAGACTCTCCGAAGATGTCTGCAATCATTTTCCTGCAACAAACAGAGGTCAAAGGTCACACCAGCAGCTCGCGGGTTGTTTACACCGACCGATGAGAAATCCTGAACTCACTCCTCCTCGTCTCCGGATTCGCTGTCGCTGCCGAACAGCGCCTTCTCATCCTTCTTCCCTGCCGCGGCCTTCGAGCTCTCGTCCTCGCTGCCACTGTCGGAGCCGAGCTCCCTCAGTTTAGCCGCCAGACTCTTATCAGGTCCGCCCGACGCCGCGTCGCTGTCCGAGTTTTCTTCATCGTCCGACACCGCCCGACTCCTTTTCACTGCTGAAGAGGAAGAAACAGGAAGCGTGGTGTTTGTGGAGACGGCCTCATTATTAACCAGGTGTCATGTAATCGTCAGTTTATAAACTCGGTTCTGTTTTTACTGATTTTAGACATTTGAACTGTTTTTCTGCACAAAGATGCTGATTTTACATTTCAGGAAAAAAATGAGCCACAAAATAAAAACATCTCTCACCTGGTTTATCTGCTTTCTCCTCATCCTCATCCTCACTGTCTGACAGGATCGCCTTCTTCCTCTTCACTGCACACGCACACACACACACACACACACACACACACACACACACACACACATTTTCAATTGCAGATAAAAGTCGACATCACACAAACAAACACAGATTAGTTTTAAAACTCATCACTGTTGCTATGGTTACGCCTGATGGAGTTTTACCGTCTCTAAATCAGAGACGTGTGTGAAGCTAAATGAAAATATTAATAATTAACTTGTTAATTAACAATAACAACAATAACAATAATAATAATAACAATAAACGCTGCTGGTTGTGTTTTCACTAAGCAACCAACTGCAGAGGAGACGATCTACTTCCTGTTTACACCACATGACGTGTGAGCGGTCACGTGACGTGTTTTCAGGTGTTTGTGTGGACGGAGGTCGATGTGTGTATGTGTGTGACTGGGCTGATCTGAGGTCAGTACCTGGCTTCTCGTCGTCGCTCTCGTCTCTCTGCTCCTCCTCCTGCTTCTCTCCATCACTTCCTGCTGCAGCCTTCCTCCTTCCTCCCTCCTCCTCATCCTCGCTGTCAGACTGCATCACAGCTTTCCACTTCCCTCCTCCTCCCACTTCCTCCTGTTTCCCTTCCTCCCCCTCTTCCTCCTCATCAGAGTCTATCTGTGCCGCCTTTCGTCTGGCGGGCGCCTCTGTGTCAGAGTCACTGTCGGCATTGGACCGGTTGGACGCAGCAGGTTTGGCGTCCTCGTTCTCTGAGTCGCTGTCTGCGGCTGCTTTGGGACGGTCCTCCCCCTCCTCCTTGTCCGAGCTGCTCCCTCTGCGTTTAAGTGGGGACGACCCCTCCCCCTCCTCATGATCTGACGCTCTGTGTTTGACCGGTGACGAATCCTCGTGGTCTGAACCGCTCATCCTGTGTTTGACCGGGGAGTCTCCGTCACTGTCTGCAGGACGAGGAGCCTCGACCTCCGAGTCACTCTTGTCGTCTCCATTGTGGCCCCTGGGGGCCTCGCCCTCTGAGTCGCTGTCGGCCCTTCTGCCGTCCTCGTTGTCAGAGCCGCTGGCGGCCCCGCTGGTCTCCATGGCGTGGGGGGCGTCCTCCTCATTGCTGCCCTCGTCCTGTTGAGACAAGCAGAGGGTCAGAAACACCAGGGACTCGTTAATAAAACCAAACGTCCTAAAAAATAACCATGAAGAGTTTGTGTTCACTTCATCTGTGACTGTCAGAGGCGGAGCCTCGTTCTGACCTCAGACTCGTGTCTGTCGCTCCTCACGTCCTCGCCGTCTGACGCCGGGTGTTCATCCTGAACCGGAGTGCCACCGCCGTCATCTGCAGGACACACAACAGGTCAAGAACCACAAACAACTCAAGTCCAACGTTCAGGTAAAAATTCTCTTTAAAAACCAAACGATTTCAGGATCGATTATAATCTGTGAACCAAACTTCGTGCACAGGAAGAGGATCAAAGAGGTTCAACTATAGATCACATGACTCTGACACATCGACCATCTACAACATCTGTGACGTCAAATCCATTAAACACTGAATCTGTCTCCATTAAAAAATCTACTTTACAAGAGTCTGAAAACCAAAGTCCATAAAACCTCCACAGTTCATCACATGGTGGAAAATAAACGGAGATTATCAACTCGTCTGCTTTTAAATCCTGAAAACAACTAAACTTTCAAATCATCTTCTGAAGCTTCACATTTTCTACAAACAGTAAATAAAATCTTGTGTCGAAGTGAAAACCGATCCTGCAGCAAACCACAGGAATCACATGACGTCACCAGGACGTCAACACAGCTGGACTTTACTTCAGATGTTGATCAAATGTTTCCTGCTGATTCAGTCACATGACAAACACGTGGAAGTCAAGTAGACATGAGGTTGTTCGACTGCTCATTTGTTCTTTAATATAAATCTACTTCTTTTTACTTTGTCAACTCGTTTCCAGCTCCACATTCATCTGAACAGTAAGTTGTCCTCAATATAAAGAACAATCCACGAAGGGTTTCTACTGAGATCCAGAGATGTTCTATTCTAATTATCACTATTTATTATAACTCTATTTATTCTAATTATCACTATTTATTATAACTATTTATTCTAACTATCACTATGATCATTACACTGATCACAGTCTCAATGTGGATGGTCACGTGTTAAAATGAAGGTTTTATTTCACAATCGCAGCTTTAATATTCCTGTTGTTCAATCATTTCTAAATAAATGTTTGAATCAATTAAAGTTGACTAATGAGAAAAGAGCTCGTGACGTGATTGCTTTGGAATCACATGATTGTTGTTGTGTTGGTTTTTTCCGACAAACCTAAACATTAGCATCGTTAGCTCACAACAACAAGCTAACGATGCTAACCCCTGATCTGAGCGTCACGTTGATCAAGTTTCTAAACTTCAGACTCAGCGACGACGAGAAAACAGGAGTTACCGGAGCGTCGTCGTTTTACCGGGAAACAAAGACAGTTTGTGTGTTTTTACCGGAGCGGCTCCCGGACATGAAGTCGTCCTCTTCCCCGTCCATCACTCGCCCCAACGCGGGTTCACGTTTCAGGTTCAGACCCGAAGAACCGGAACAACTTCCACGTTAATCTCACGGAAACAAAATCAGAAGCAGAATCAGAACCCGACGACGCGTTTACCGAGCTAACAGCTAACAGCTAGCTACCGCAGCCTCGGAGCCAAGATGGCGGAACTGCGTCATCTGCACACGCGGGCGCTGCCTGATGGCGTCACTGCCGTTTTTAAATAAACTTTATTATCAACATAAATGAATCATCATCACCTTCATCATCTTCATCATCATCTTCATCATCATCATCATCTTCAGTCACGAGTGAAATCAAAGTAGTGAAACATTAAAGCTGAAAGTTATATAAATATAAATCAATTATTATTATTTTACTTCCGTTTTTTATGTTTTAGTTTCTCTTAAAAATACATTTTATTTCTTTATGTTTTCATTTGTCTACTTGATTTATATGAATCTAATGAAATTCATTTCTTGCTGTTTATGTTTCTGAATCTTTTTAATAAAGTTAATTCAAAGAAAACATGATAAACACTAACTTGACAAAGTGAAAAATAATCCGGATGTTGAAAATAATCTGCGTTTTAAGGATCAATACGTGCAAAATCTGACAAACGGTGAAGAAGCGATTGATTTGTACAAATTAGTTGTTAACTTCACTTTAACTCCACCGACCAACAGCAAAGTTCCCGGATGAGTTCGAGTCCCTGTAGTGTACGGACGCTCATGTGCACACTGCCCTCCTGTGGCCACAGCTTGAAACTACGTGACGACTTAGAGTGTAGTTACGATCTGCAACCACAGGAGGGCAGCAGACAACCATTATCTGTGCTCCTGAACTTTAACGTAAAAGCGGAATAATTACATAGTTATACTTCCTTTGACTCTTTCAAAATAAAAGGATTGCTCAGCACAGAGTTGTACATACACAATGTGACCACAGGAGGGCAGTGTTAAGATAACTACAGACGTAATATAAACGGTAGTTCAGTCTCACTGTGCTTCACATTATAACTTGACAGACAAACTTCATTCTGATGATTCCAGATCGGAAAAATAAAACTTTGTAATTGTTAAAAATCATTTTGCGATGGTTATTACTGAAGCTCAGTTTCAGCTCCATCTCGTCTCGGTTGGTTTGATTCCGCATTAAAAACAGATCATTAGCAGGATGTTTGCAGAAGAAACGTTATTAAACTTATATTTAGTTATTAAAGATTTCTATTTAAAGTCTGCACAAACTGTTAGTGCTGCCCTCCTGTGGTCACAGTGTGTAACAACAAAAAAAAATATTTACACACTATGGCCACAGGAGGGCAGCAGACACACGTTTACCAAAGTGATTAACGGAAGTTTTAATGTGAAGGCGCCAATTTTTACAATCAAACTACAATAATAACAATAATAATAATAATAACAATAAGAAGAACAATAAAAGAACGATACTAATAATAACAACAACAATAATAAATCTAGTTTCAGACTTTGAGGTGAATCTGTGCTCAGCTCACATTATTTATTTGTATTCATGTATTTATCATTAATTCTTATTTACTGTTATAACATTGGATTTTCCTGCAGGTTTCATATTCGATGCAGAAACTATTTATTTCTGTTTTGTTTTTTTCTCTGTACAGAAACAAAATATCAATAAAGGTTTTGAGTGTGGTGTGACGTCATAGATGTGCGACACACGCACAGAGGAGCCACGCGTGTTTTCGGAACCGGGACCAGCGTCAGTGTCACTGCGGCTCTCTGCGGCTCTCTGCGGGTCAGACTGCGGCTCTCTGCGGGTCAGACTGCGGGGAGATGGGGGAGCGGAGCCGGCTGTGCTCCGTGTGGCTCGGCTCGGAGACCGGGATCCTGAAGGGGGTCAGCGTGTCCCGGAAACAGGCCTTCAACTTCTGCAACACGAGCCACCTGAGCCGGGACCAGGAGCTGCGGGCTCTGTGCTGGGGGGACCCGGCGGAGAGCGAGCTGCTGGTCGGGTCCGTGGACGGAACCGTGAAGACGTTCAGCACCGAGAAGGGCGAGTTCACCGAGAGCCGCCGCTGCGGGGACCCGGAGGACGGCTGCTTCACCGGGCTGGCGGCGCTCAGCGGCTCCGGGCTGCTCACCTGCGGGGAGCGCGGGACGGTGCGGGTCTGGAGGGAGGACAGCACCGAGCCCGTCGCCGAACTGGACGCCGGGAAGAACGTGTGCAGGATGCGGCTGAGCCCGGTTCATCCGAACAAGGTCGCGACCGGAGGGAAAGAAAACGGCCTGAAGATCTGGGACCTGGAGCGGCCCGAGAAACCCGCGTTCACCGCAAAGAACCTGCGGGACGACTGGCTCGATCTACGGAGGCCGCACTGGGTCAGAGACATGGCGTTTATACCGGAGACAGACAAAGTGGTGACGTGCACAGGTTTCCACCAGGTGAGAGGGAGGGGGGGCAGAGAGAGAGACATGGAGGGGGGGCAGAGAGAGAGAGAGACATGGAGGGGGGGCAGAGAGAGAGAGAGAGACATGGAGGGGGGGCAGAGAGAGAGAGAGAGAGAGAGACATGGAGGGGGGGCAGAGAGGGAGAGAGACATGTAGGGGGGGCAGAGAGAGAGAGAGAGAGACATGGAGGGGGGGCAGAGAGAGAGAGACATGGAGGGGGGGCAGAGAGAGAGAGAGACACACATGGAGGGGGGGCAGAGAGAGAGAGACATGGAGGGGGGGCAGAGAGAGAGAGACATGGAGGGGGGGCAGAGAGAGAGAGAGACATGGAGGGGGGGCAGAGAGAGAGAGAGACACACATGGAGGGGGGGCAGAGAGAGAGAGACATGGAGGGGGGGCAGAGAGAGAGAGACATGGAGGGGGGGCAGAGAGAGAGAGAGAGAGACATGGAGGGGGGGCAGAGAGAGAGAGACATGGAGGGGGGGCAGAGAGAGAGAGAGACACACATGGAGGGGGGGCAGAGAGAGAGAGACATGGAGGGGGGGCAGAGAGAGAGAGACATGGAGGGGGGGCAGAGAGAGAGAGAGACACACATGGAGGGGGGGCAGAGAGAGAGAGACATGGAGGGGGGGCAGAGAGAGAGAGACATGGAGGGGGCAGAGAGAGAGAGAGACATGGAGGGGGGGCAGAGAGGGAGAGAGAGACATGGAGGGGGGGCAGAGAGAGAGAGACATGGAGGGGGGGCAGAGAGGGAGAGAGAGACATGGAGGGGGGGCAGAGAGAGAGAGACATGGAGGGGGGGCAGAGAGAGAGAGAGACATGGAGGGGGGGCAGAGAGAGAGAGACATGGAGGGGGGGCAGAGAGAGAGAGAGACACACATGGAGGGGGGGCAGAGAGAGAGAGACATGGAGGGGGCAGAGAGAGAGAGAGACATGGAGGGGGGGCAGAGAGGGAGAGAGAGACATGGAGGGGGGGCAGAGAGAGAGAGAGACATGGAGGGGGGGGCAGAGAGAGAGAGAGAGACATGGAGGGGGAGGGGCAGTCGTGAGGTTATCAACCTTTAAAAACTTCCATCTTCTTGTTTCTCAAACATCTTGTGGTTAAAAGTTTCATCTTGTGGTTAAAAGTTTCATCTTGTGGTTAAAAGTTTCATCTTGTGGTTAAAAGTTTCATCTTGTGATTTAATTGAACTTAAACTTTCAGGATTTAAAATGTCAACAACGTTAACAGGTGGGTTAAGGTGAGAGAGCGCCCCCTCCTGGTTGTGAAGTCACTGACGTGTCCTCTGTCCTCACATCACTTTGTTATGTGTCCTCTGTCAGGTCCACGTCTTCGACCCGTCCTCCCCTCAGCGCCGCCCAGTCTTGGAGGCGGAGTACGGCGAGTACCCGCTCACCGCCCTGTCCCTGCCCGCCTCCGGTAACACGGTGGTGGTTGGAAACACCCACGGACAGATCGCCCTGCTGGACCTGAGGAAAGGTCTGGTCCGCGGCTGTCTGAAGGGCCTGGCGGGCGGCGTGCGGTGGCTGCAGTGTCACCCCTCCCAGCCGGTGGTGGCGTCCTGCGGCCTGGACCGCTTCCTCCGCATCCACGACCTGGAGGACCGCAAGCTGCGGCACAAAGTCTACCTGAAGTCCAGACTCAACTGCCTCCTGCTGTCCAGCCGCGACCTGGAGGACGGAGCGGGGGAGACGGGGAGGGAGGGGGTGAGTCAGGAGGTGAAGGAGGAGGAGGACGAGGTGTGGGACACAATGGAGCAGGTGAAGGAGAAGCCGAAGAGGATAACAGAGGAGGAGGAGGAGGAAGAGGAGGAACCACAGAAGAAGAGGAAAAAGAAGAGGAAAGACTGAGATGTGATCACAGACGTTAACGCATCAACTGACTCAGTTTGTTAAAACACAGAAGAAGAAAAGCTCCTCCTCTTATTTTAACAGCCAATAAGAATGAACCTTTTCTCACTTTGCTAAAACTCGTAAATTGATATTTTCTATAAAGAGTCAAATTCTGTTCTGGTGAAAATGTTTATTCTCAGTTTGTTAATAAAGATTTTTCCAGAGACGCTGTAACTCTCCACTGTTCATAGTTGTTTTATAACGAGACGTTACGATGTGGTCTCACTCAGAACATCACTTCAACACAATTATATAACGTCACATATGAATCAAACATCTTCAGCTTCAGGTTCTATCTGTGAGTTGTGAACACGAGACTCAGACGTGTATCATAGTTTTTATTAAACAGCCTCATGTTAGTGAAATGTTTTGATCTGAGTTCGAATCCATCGTCGTGCTTCAGTCTGAACTCGAAGACAAATCTCAGTCACGTGATTCTAAAACGACGCCGTGAGGTTTTTAAAATAATATGAACGTGAATCAGAGCTGATTCTGTTCAGTCACAAACACGACTCACTTCCCTTTTTAGATCACAGGTTAGAGAACACATTAAAAAAACAATAAAACATCCTGACGTGGAAAATGTGCTCAAGACTCAAACTGATCGAAGGTCCGTCGCTGTGGAAAGTGAAGTTTGTGTTCAGATGTGAAACAAGTGGAGACGCTTCAGTTTAAAAACACTTCGTCCACAGTTCACAGGACGCCTGTCACTTTGTGATGTCACCAAGTGACAGGCGTGGCTTCAGTCCCTGACCTGTGGTTGGTCAGGACGTCTGTCACTCAGAAAACTGTCAGCCAATCAGAAGACACAGAAAACCACCAACACATCTTATATCGTCAATTTAAATAAAACACGTGACCTGAAATCGAAGTAGTGCACATGTTGACCTGATGGTGGCGCTAGATGAACAGTCAGGATCACCACAGTTATTAGAGTTCATCCTCTGACGACCACGAACATTTGAACCAGAATCAGATCGTCGTGTTAGTTCGTCTCCACCGATGGATCAAGTTTCAGGAAATGAGGTCAGTGAATTGACCTTTGACCTTCTGGATAGAAAACATTTGATCCTGACGTTTGTGTTCAATTCTGTCCTAACTCTTAGTAACCATGGCAACAGTGATGAGAGGTCAAACACGTCAGTGTGGGTGGAGCCACAGATTACACTCATTTCTGGCAGTGACCATGTGACCACTCAGCTCCATCCAAACACAAACCAACTTCTACACTAAGACGCAGCAAAAGTCATTTTTCACAGTTTCTGCAGATAAACAAGTTAAAACACAGCGGACGTAACTTTCCTGTTTCATGACAGGAATGAAAGGACACTAACCAGTGGGGACGATGAGCTCAATCATGATTTCATACTTTTCAGAAGTAAATTAAATATTTCCATCATAATTAATTAATAATTCATAAATATCTTAAGACTAAAATGACAAAAACATTTAAAAAACAAAGTAAATGATTTTCTCAGATGTGAATATTCACTGTCGGACAAAACTCTTTGAAACTAAACTGTGAAAAATCCTTTGTCAGATGAATTGATGATGAAATGAATCGTCAGCTGCAGTCAGAGCTGCCCCCCCCCCCCACCACTGCTAACACTTAGTAACTGAACATGAAGTAAATTACGTGAAGTCGTCGTTAGAATATAAGAGATTATATCGTTATATTTTCTAGGTGTAGAAATCTGTAAACTTTTCTAAAAGTTGAAATGAAGTCTGAGGTTCTGGGGACTCGTCTGTGGACGGACACGCCTCCAGCCTCAGGTGATGTCACTCTGATGTCTTTTCAATGCAGTTTTTCCTGTTCACCGTTTTTCCTTCTCCTCCCGTTCTTCCTCTCTCCTCTTCGTCCTCTTCGTCCCGCTCGTCCTCCCCTCCTCCCCTGCTGAACCGCCGCCGGCTGAGTTTCTCCGGGTCGTGAGAGGCCATGTCGCTGAAGTCTCGGAAGATGTCCTGAAACGTCTGGTCGTCCCCTGAGGGAATGACGTCACATTTAAAATCAGCTCGCCGTTGTTTACAGACGATTGTTAAGAGCGCCGGGTTAGAGGTGAAGCAGAGTCGACTCACCAGCAGATCCAAAGACTCCGTCTGAGTCTCTCATCTCTTCATTCATCCTGGCCATCCGCAGCCTGAAACCACGACAACCAGAGCCGATGAAACACTTGACTCGTGTCAGGATTAATAATCTACAACTGACGTTAGATAAACATCAGCTCTGATCTCCACCTCTGATTTAGCTAACGTAGCTTGTTAAGCTAATAATGTGTTGTTAACGTTAAATAATCCGGATCCTTAGTTCGTTTACAACGTATTAATAATTAGCCACAGCTTTTCCTCGGACACCGCTCGTAACGCTACAGACAAACGACGGCTGTCAGACGTTCACTGTGACGGATTCCACAACTTCATTCTAACACGTTAAACATTCCGGTGACTTACAGCGTGACAATGTCAGCGTGGGCCGTCTCCACGGCGATGGCCAACGGGTCCTGTCCTCTCTCGTCCACAGCGTACTGATTGGCTCCTCTCTTCAACAGCAGACACACCTGCCTACAACAGCCAATGAAGATCAGCCACATCTGATCTTATTTAAACAACGTGCAGTGTGTTGCACAGTGTTATTACCCCGTGTGTCCAGCGGTGGCAGCAGCGTGTAGCGCTCCCCGTCCTCTCAGGTCTCGGTAGTTGATGTTTGCGCCGTTCTGCAGCAGGAACTCACAGGCCAACAGTGACCCCTGCAGGACGCAGAGAGAAACATTCAAAGAAATCTGAACAATTTGAAATCACACGGGGAAAAGTATTACAAGTTCTGAGGACATAGAAATGTGGCTTATATATATATATATATATATATATATATATATTTCAACCTGGGTCAAAGTTTCACTGTCACTTTCTGTCAAGAACTGGGTTTTCTTACAATCCAGTTACTAGCTTGTTACTAAGCAGGTTTACAGTCACAGGTTTGATTCCCAAACAAAGCATAACTTCCAAAATAAAGTTTTTAAGTGGAGGTGGAGGGAGAGCACCTCCTGTTAACGAGCCTCCTGACATTATTGATCAGTGATTCTTCAGAGTTTTCAGCCTCGTTAACTTTTTAACCCAGAGATGCCTCCTCACCCCGACAGCAGCTCCAATCAGTCCCGTACGTCCCTCCTCCTCTGCGATGCTACCGTTGACCTCCGCCCCCTCAGCCAGCGCTGCTGCCATAGCAACCAGGTCTCCCACCAACGCCGCCTGATACAGACGCAGCCCGGCCTCGACCTTCTGACGCTCTGAAACAGAACGAGATTCTTTAAATATCTGTACGTTTTTTTTCATCATGTCAGAAAATGTCGCGTCTTTAACCACATTAACAAAGGATGTAATGACATCATTATCACATCTCTGTGACTTCAGACTTACGATCTCTCTCTGAGCGGCTGTTCTGCACAAATCTCTTCTCCACATATTTCTCTTTGATCCACATCTCTTTCTCGGATCTGAGGAAGAAAAACTCCTGAGTTAAAGGAGAAGCTTCAGGTCAGAGTTCACTTTGTTCTCTGTCGTTCTAAACAGAAATCAACACGACACATTTACACACGTTGATCAATTATTAAAATGACTAGTGATCAGAAATTCACTACAAACACAGCAACAGTGCAGTGATTTTACCGAGGGCTGTTTGCGGAGGGCTTAACTCGCCCTTCTTCTGAACATCGAGCCTCGTAGATCTGGTTCATGACATCGTTTCCTAAGACGCACAGGAGCTGAAGAAGAAGAAGAAGAAGATGAAGGAGAAGAGAAGAAGAAGAAGTTACTGTGTGGGTGGGTTTGAATGGTGCATTTTGCTTAGGAACCTTCGTAACAGAGTGAAATGACCCGGAAGTAGTTCAGTGGCCGCCATAATAAGAGCTGTTCATATTCTCGAAACGATTGTGTGTGTGTGTGTGTGTGTGTGTGTGTGTTACCTTCAGCTGTTCAGCCTCCCATGAGTCCAGAGTGAGAGATCGGACCTTAGACAGGTGAACACCCAGGCTCCTACAGACATGATGACATCTTTATAGTCTGAAAATAATTCTACACATTAATATCAAACTGTCCATAATGTTTACTCTCTATAAAACACTTTGTACGAAATATGAGATGATATTGAGAGAAATTAAGTTTCAACAGAAACAAGAGACTGAAAAAAGGTTTGAAACAAAGAGACGAGTGTTTCATCAGAATTAATCTCGTCCGTCACACGACCAAGTACACTGGTCGACAACGTGGGCGTCGGTGTCACCCTTGACAAAAGTTTCTGTTCATCCGGAATAAAACACGAGTTTTAGAGTTTTCTAATTAAAACACCAGCATGAAGCATTTACAAAAGCTTCCATAGTAACCATAGCAACAGAGATGCGTTTTAAAACATGGATGTAGCATTAGACACGCCTCCTGTTGTGGTTACCTGTGTATGCCGGAGCACTCGATGCACATGGTGACTCCCAGGTTGATGGAGGCCCAGCGAGGCTCTTCCTCGCCGCAGTCACAGCACCGCTGGTTCCCCGGGCCCCTCAGGGCCACGCCCAGGGCAGCCTGCCTCTGAGCGGGGGGGCCTGGTGAGTCACTCCCACCACACAGGAGAGAGGGGGGCTCTTTCGGCTGAACACAGGTGACACATACATGACATGTCCAGAATGTGAATAGATAATAATAATAACACATCAGATTTATATAGAGCTTTTCAAAGCACTGTCCATATTAAAGGATCCAATAAGGAAACATCACAAATGTCACATCATCACAACTCTGATCAACTCTGAAGATTCAAATCAAGACTCCCTGTCTTCAGAGGACATATAATCAATTATTAATACATTATGGAAAATGATGGATTATAATTTTTATCAACATTTTCAGTTGCTAAGAAACCATGTGGATATTTATGTATTACAGTGCAGCCAGCCACCAGGGGGCGATATAGATGTACTGGTCGCTGAGGGTGAACCTGCCTGTGTGAGTGGAGCGCCGGCTCTCTCTCTGTAAGCGAGGTCGATGCTGCCCTGCAGAGTGTTGAGCCAGGCCTGTTTCAGCTGCTCCGAGTCGGCCTGCAGAGCACAGCACCTGAAGACAACATGACAGCTTCGTTACAGATTTACAGTTTCAGAAGGAACGGACTCCGAGCTGAGAGTCAGAGTCACACAGGAGGGAAGACACAAACCAGTTGTTGGTTTGAATCAATTAGAATTATCGAAATTTTCAGTCTTGAATCTAAACCAGGGTTTGACTGACGATAAGAAAGTAGAATAGAATAAGACATCAGGCTCGTAGTTGGTTGCCGTGTTCTGCGTGAGCGTCTTACTTCTGGACGGAGAGCAGCTCGAAGCAGAAACGTCGATCGATGTGTTCCAGGGATTTGACGGCACAGAGTCTGAGATCCTCGAACAGAACCATGGCGTCGTCCTGCAGGAGAACACGGAACAATAAAGTTTAAGTCTCCGGTCGTTTCTACTCTGACTCTGTTTTTATTTATCATCATAAAGAAGATCCAGCCGCTCCACATGTCGATACACCGTGTGTCTTTATGTCTCTATATATGGTTTATGTCTCCATACATTAATATTTATGATTCAATAATGTTTTGCTGCAGTGACTGTTCAGTCTCACCTTGTGTGACTTTCTGTAGATTAGTTGATTGTCTCTGATGGAAAACCAGCATCTGAAAGATTAAATGTTAAAAATCAAGATGATTCAGTTCTAATATTATAAATATTGATATGAATGATATGACGAGACACAGATAAAAGACAAATCCAGTCTGTACCTCTTCCAGGTTTTAGATTTCCTCCTGGACCGTTTGAACAGATAACCCTGGATGATGTCATCACTGCCAGGACACGGGCTGACCATCGGCTCGCCCGAGGCATCCTGAAAACACACACACACACACACACACACACACACACACACACACACACACACACACACACACACACACACACACACACACACACACACACACACACACACATGTTTTTGATGGTTTTAGTGAATGACAGGCTTCAGGGGCCACGTCCTTCAGAGGCTGCATTCGAGGACCACACCTCCGTACATCAGGTAGTCCAGAAAGGAGAATAATAATTATAGTCTTAATGAGACAGTGTGGTCTTCAGAGGATTTAATATTTTGCTCTCACCGCTGCATCATTAGCTACTTTGAGCGGCTGCACTAACTGCAGCTCAACCACCCACACAGCTACACAATCAATCCTGGGATAGGTTGGAGAAGGTCCTGCCGCTGGACCCTTTGTTGCTCAGCTATAGAAGGACTCATTTGAAGGAGCCTTCGAAATAGGGCAGCCTCGTCACACAGCTGTGACAGAATTAGTCTTCAAATGCAGCCTCTGAAGGACGCGGCCCCTGAATAGAGACGCAGTTGATGAACAGAGGGGAAGTTCTTACTCTCTGCTGCACCAGCAGGTGTTTGTTCTCCAGGTCCTTTCTTTTAACCGAACACTCTGTAGACAGCTGGGACAACTGAGGGACAGACAGGAGGACAAACACACGTCAGATTCAGTCATTCATGTTTCACTTTGTGTCGACAGTCATGATTTAGGGGAAGTAGATGAAAGAGTGAGGGGGTCAGAGGTCAGGACCTGTGCTGCCATGGTCTTCATGGTGGGATCCAGGTCTCTGATTAGGTCGAAGCCTTGGTGGAAGAAAGTGAACTGAGCCTGAATGAAGGAGAAGACCTGACAACACACACACACACACACACACACACACACACACACACACACACACACACACTGTAGTTTTCATCAACGTAACAGTGCGTTTCATTTGGTCGCCTGTTGGTGGCGTCCAATCCCCTTTATATATGTATCATCAACACTAAAGGAAGAAGACTACAGCTCCCATCATCCCTCTCTGCTTCATCAACTAACTCTGTCTGATTGATTCAAAGATTGTTGATATTATTCATGATCTATTTTATTTCTCCACTTTTATCGGTTGTTTTTATCAAATGTTGAAATGATGCAATGACAAGTTCTGATGCAGTTTGTAAAATTAAACTCACAGAGTTCAAGATGTCTGCCCTCTGCTGAGTTTTGAAGGTGTTGAGCTGAAAATAAAAACAGTGTGCAGCATTAGATTTTAGAAAATAAAAAAACATTACAGTCATGACACCATATCGGCGTGTCATACCTGCAGACAGTAGTCCAGGGCAAAGTGTTGGTAGCATTTACGCGTGGCGAGCAGCAGGTGACTGGCCCTCTCTGCATCGCCGGCTTTGTGGCGAGACACCTGAGCGTTTTTTACCGCCGCTGTCTCCAGATCCTCACTGATCCGAACAAACTCCCGCCTGGTCTCTGCCAGCTGGGGGAGGAACCTCAGAAACACAAACACTGTCTTCATCACATCATCATCGTCATCGTCAGGATAATATGTGCTCTTGTTATAAATCAGGTGACTATAAATAAATGTACTGTTTATTGTTAGGGTGCGATAATGAACAACAGGAAGTTAAGAAGATTGAATTCACTGTAAAACACTATGTATTATAACATAGTTCATTTAAAAACATACAATAGTTCAATAGAACAATACAATAGAATGATGTAATTTCATCACAGTTTTATCAACACACCTCAGCTGTAACAATAATCTATTATTAACATGACTTAGATCATGTGTAAATGAATGTACTCTGACTCTGTCATTTATGTATTACTTTATAATTTTCTAATTTAAGTCACTTAAAAGACTATAGACAAACAAAAGTGTGTGTGTGTGTGTTTGTGTGTGTGTGTGTGTGTTGGACTTACTGTGTGCAGAGGTTGGTCAGCTGTTGACTGATGGCTCTTTGGGTCTGATCAAACAACATCTGAGGAGGAGAGACAGATTATCTATTACAGTTATTAATTCTACAACACCAGTTACTGCAGCTGCTGTTCAGAAATCAGATTACTGTGGCAGCTAAAAGAGATTTTCACTGGTGAGAACTGTGAACGAGAAAATCACACAGCTTCAATATAATAAGAATCTACAGAAACAAAGAAACATATGAATAATACTAAAATATTAAAATTAAGAAGAGAAATTCAGATACAGTACTTAACTGAATTATTATACATTACTTTTTAAAATACCCTCGTAATTTTAATTGATTTAATTTTTATGCATTTTTATTTTCTAGCGTCTCCTTGTGTTATTCATAACGTTGATGACACAAGAATAAAGCATCAACAGACACTGTCCAAAAGAAAAAGTTAGAAAACAACTGTTATGCTCACTCGCTGTGTATTTGAAACTGATGCAAACAATTAATCAAAAATATAGTCTGTGACTTTCTGGACTAAAAAACGAATTATTATTTTAAATGATGTTAAAACCCTACACACAACAGTTTCACACAAGTGCAGAGTTAGAACATGAAAACAGGGTGTGTGTGTGTGTGTGTGTGTGTGTGTGTGTGTGTGTGTGTGTGTGCACTCACAGTGTGGAAGCTGACCACTTCCTGCAGACCCTGGTTAAACTGGTTCAGACAGTTCTAGAGGAGGAAGGAAACAGGAAGTGGGTGAGAAACATTTCACAGGAAAACATGGAAACAATGAGCAGAGACTCCGCCCCCCAACTGTAGGTCGTTAGCATTAGCATTAGCATCATGTAGGTCCATACAGTGATGACGTTTTCCTTCCTCTGGCAAATGGAGAGCTCCGCCAGGCTGCTCAGCAACAGCTGGTTGGCTGAACTGTAGGCTTGTCCCGCCTCCACCATCCTGCCGCACAGCTTCATCACCTGATTGAGACACAGATTATTGACCAATCAACAGCCAGATGACAGGTGAGCAGCAGGTTTCCTCTGCAGTCAGAATGGAATCAGGAAAATGCATCGGTCCAACTTGAAGCAGTACTTGTAATAATAACAGTATTCATGGTATTTCTGTTATGGCAGTAGTTGTAATAGTAGTATTAGTAGTATTAGTAGTATAAGCAGTTTAGTAGTACATTAATTATTTGCAGTAGCAGTATTAGGGGCTTTAGTATTATTAGCAGCAGCAGTAGTAGTAGTAGTAGAAGTTGTATTTGGAACAGTAGCAGTATCATTAACAGTAAATGTAGGAGTATTACTAGTATTAACAGCTGTAGTTGTATTAGCAGGGTTATTACATTATAATTACATATTATTTTGGTATTAGTATTACCAGTGGTAGTTAAGTATTCGAAGTATTAGTATTATTAGCAGTAATTGTACCTTGTCCAGTTTTGTCTCCAAAAGAGAAACGTCCTTCTCAAACTGATCCAGGTTCAGTCTGAAAAATAAAACATCATAATCAGTAGGTGTTGTCATGCAGAGTTAGAACATGACAACAGGATGTGTGTGTGTGTGTGTGTGTGTGTGTGTGTGTGTGTGTGTTTACCTGAACTCAGGTGAGTCTATGACACACTCCTCAAAGTCCAGCAGTGAGTCCATGTTGTCCGACTGTCGTTGTCTCTGAGTCCAGGTGTTGATAAAGATTAACAAAGCCTCATTCTGACAGTTAGCCTATTAGCCTGTTAGCTCCGCAGCGGCGGTGGGTCTGCTCTCTCTGTGTGCACGCGCTCCTGCGTGCCACGCATGGCGGTGCGGTTCGCACAGACGCGTGAATAAACCGCAGAGTGTGAGTTTCAGTGTAACAGCTGTCCGAGCATCCTGCTGTTGATGTGGTTGCTAACCGACCGCTAAGTTCCGGTTCCGCCAAAGATCCGGGTTGTATTAAATGCAAACAGTGGAAGAGCAGCGACACCGACGGCGCGGGGTGGTACTACATCAATGTTGACTGTTGTTACAGGAGTTTATTCATTCAATCTGACTTTATTATCTTTACTTGTACAACTCCTTCTTTTCATTGGCATTGCTCCCTCCATCTCTATCAGACATTTTCTTGTGTATAAATACTTCACATAACATATATACATACATAACATTGACACACCTTTCCATCATCATGCTAAAAACCGAGGGATCCTCACTTGTGACTCTCTGAGGTTCATTCACTGTTAATAAAGTTTGATTTGTAGTTTTACTGTTGTTGAGTCAAGAACAGAGGATGTTGCACCTTGTTAACATCTATGAGACAAACTGATTTGTGGATATGACCTATGCTAATAAAATGTGACTGATTTATTTAGCTTTAGTTTGTGTTATTCTTTGAAAAGCACTTTGTTATTCTCAGGTGAACTTTAGAAGTTTTTCTGTTGAGTGACATCAGGAAGCAGCTGAGGACAAGAAATCTGGTCATTAAATCACTTCAACATCACCAGTAAAGAAAAGGTTTTATTGGAAAATGGACAAAACAATAAGGAGACTGTAGATGAGCTGCTGTGTGTGTGTGTGTGTGTGTGTGTGTGTGTGTGTAGGTGTGTGTGTCAGGGTCCACCATGCTTGTGTCAGTCAATTTGTGTGTGTTGTGATGATGATGATTTTGCTTAGAAGCCGATAGAAACCAGGATCACGGTGACGTTGTCGGCGCAGCCTCGTCTCACCGCCTCACTGGCCAGCTGTTGACAGGCAGCTTCAAACCGCACCTCCTCCTCCGTCAGCCCCGCCCTCCGCTCTCTGCTCCCCTCCTGCAGGGGGAGACATTACATTAAAATAAAAAAACACATTATGGAATCATTCCCTTTTAAATCAACTCTTCTCCATCACTATTTAAAACACTGCACTTTCAGTTGTTTATCTAATATTCTGTGTGAGTATGTTGTAAATATCAGCTGAGCTGTGATCAACCACACTTCAGCTCTGAGGAGACAAACCTGCACGATGTTGAGGACGAATTTAACGGCTTCGTCAGCAGAAAACACTTTGAACAAACCATCACAGGCCAGAATGATGAACCTGCAGCGAGATGACCAATGTCAGCTGTTTCCTGACACAGGATCAGTTTCAGCTTCATATAAGGCTTCAGCTACCTCATGTTTAACACACCGACATGAGTCTCTACAGACCTAAGATCAGGGAATCAAATAAATAAATGAAGTAGCCTCATAGCTAATTCGTTTTTATGCTAACTTCACATTGTGAATACTGTCTGTCCGAAATCCACCAAATACAAATACTGTAAAATACTGGAGGGGAGGAGTTTTGCACCACATCACAGATCACAGAGGTTTCACTCACATATGGTCACAGAGCGATGTGGAAACAAGGTGTTACATTTCCACGCAGCCTGAACTGACACGTACGCATTCAATCAATGAAGGATGATGATTATTATTATTTAAACCACAAAGAGCCGTAGAGTCTGATTCTGTGGTTGTGTTCTTACTTGTCATTGGCTGTGAGCTGACACCTCCTCAGGTCAGGGGACGAAATAACTCCGATGCGTTTGTACTGACCGTCTCCGATGGAGCGGGACACCTCGAGGACACCCAGCACTCTGCCATCCCTGCAACATACACACACAAACACAAACACACACTTCCATGTTTCCACTCTGTCTTTACATCAATCCTTTAACTCTCTTTAATTTTTATGACATTTAACAGAATCTCTTTGGGATTTTGAATGTTGGTCAAATAAAAGGAGACAACACATCAGAGTGTAGAGAGAGTTTTCAGTCCAGATTTGATTTATTTTACAGTTTCATAGTTTTAACTTAGTATGGACTGTCAGTGTGAATGTGGCTTATGAACCTGACGGTGCCTCCTGCTCTCTGGATCCTCATCCTCTCCTCGTACATGGTCGGGTTGTGTTCTTTACTCAGAGCCAGAGTCACCGACCTCCTCTGTCCATCTGCCGCCGCCTCCATCCGACACAACACCGCCTGGAGAGACAAACACAGACAGACGTCACCATCACAGCCTGGTGTCCTTCAGAGGCAGATGTACAGTCACAGTCAAACAGTCAAATATACAGTATATCAGAGACGTGTCTGTGGAAGAAAAGATGCCACCGCATTGAAATGTTTCCCATGGACACAGCAAGAATCAACCCTGCAGTGAGTCTGCGTCCATATTCATAAAGAGTCCATGTGAAATTTCATAGGTTTCACGTGATGATTAAGAACATTTACCCTGCTGTCTCCAAGATTGGCCACATACACCATGTCATCCACCACCAGCACACATGTGGCTGTGGAGCCGTCCTTCCACGCCGGCTTCCTGTTCACAACATAGAATCACAAGCCTGAGGCAAAAAGTAGAGAAAGTACAACAACTGTGTACAGGAAGTTTCACTGATACATCAGAGCTTAATGTCTGCAGGCTGCTTTTTTTTAGCCCATAATTATTCTACCTTTAGTGAAACTCACTGTCACAGCAGCTGCATTGATCATCATCAGCTCAGATATCAGGAGTGTATGTTTCTAAATGGATACATGGACATTAACTCTTGATAGAAGTCAGAGATAATAATGTGAATCAAGCAGCTGCTGTTCTTTCTCCTCTCTGTCACTGAGTCTTACTGGCTGGAAGCTTTCTTTAGGAAGTCCTCGTCCGTCTGTCTGAAAGTTTCCAGGAGACATTTCTTTATCAGTTTATCCACATTTTCAGTGTCTCCTGAAAGAAACGACAGATTTCAACCATTTGGGTAATGACTTGGTAACGACTGGTCCTACAAAAAGTTAGATAACTAACATAATGACACACAGACCGAGTGAAGCTCCTCTACCCCTTAACTCACCGCTCGGGAACTTCTTGGCCAGATTGTGATGGAGATGCTCTGCAGCGAATCGAGACGCTCGAGCTCCGCCGTGACCGTCGAACACAGCAAAGTACGAAACATGAGACCTGTAGGACACAAGAGACAAGAAGACAGGTCAGCATGTTTACATGAGATCCATTTATCCTCTGTCGGCCCTTATCACCAAAAGCTCTGGAATCTCCTCTTCCTTCCAAGTCTTCGTCATACGTGTACGAGTTTTTACTTCAAAAGAACTGTGTAAATAATTGTATGATATAGTTTCCTCTGGTTCCTTCTTGTCTTTAAACGTAAAACTGTTAAACACTTGATAGTTAGTTAGTTAGTTAGTTGATCTTACAATTGTCCAGGCAGAGACAGACAGCTGCTCATGTCCGGCAGCAGAACATGAGCATCCTGCATCTCGTCCCGTTCACCCCGCCTCGCCGCCACATAGCCTTTCAATACAGGGAGGTCTGCACGACGAGACACACACACACACACACACACACACACACACACACACACAGTGTAAGTCGTCTCCTCTTCATGTCATGTTTCCGTCCACTCAGAGCTGTGATAAAATAAAAGAAGCAAACAAACATTGTGGTGGAACAGCTGAAAACCTTCTTTACAAACTTTCTTGATCTCCCCTCGCTCCTCTTTTTTCTCAGCTTCACTTTCAGCATCCTCTCGTTTTCGTTTGACTCTTCTCTCCTCCTTCTCTTCTTCCTCCTCCTCTTCTTCGTTGGTCTCCTGTGGTCGAGCTGTGACCGGCGATGCTGAAACTGGACCTGAGACAGAATTAGAAAATACTCAAGTTAGAGTCAAAGTAATTTGACAACTGCAATGAAATCCAGTAACTGAGTAAAAATATCTAGTTACTTTCCTGCTGTAGTAAAAGATCAGGTGAGATCTGAGTTGATAACAATAATGATAAAAGCACAATAATAATAATAATATATATTAATATGATTTATATATTAATATGATTCATATATATTAATATGATGACTGGAACAGGCAGGTCCACCGTCCTCTGTATAAACGGGTCATTCACCGGCTCTGCGGTGAACTCGGGGCCGTGGTTCGGTCACTCACCTCCGGGCTGTGTGGGCTCCGGCAGGTCGTCGAACAGGTCCATACTGTTAGCTCGGGAGCTAGCAGGCTAGTTACCGGCACCGGTACCCGGTTCTCCTCGGTGTCCGTGTGTCAGCTGTCAGAGCCGGGTCCGTTTAATGACCTTAAAGCGGGTTGAACCGCTCTAAGTCCAGTTAGTAAAAGAATTAAAAGAAGGGAAGTGGTCCACCTGCTCACACGTTAGCCACACAGCTACAGGCTACTGTCAGGCTAGCTATCCACACACCTACTTCCGGTTACAGCTTTCAGAACAAAAGCCATGGCTATGTGACAGTAGAAGTTTTATTTTAGATGTTTTATTTTGAAACTTCCAGAAGCTGCAGGACTGGACCATGACACCTGTTTTCTCTCTAACGACCAGCAGGGGGCGACTCCACTGGTACATTCATACAGTCCATGAGGAAACGACTCGGTTGACTGATCCTTCATCCTCTCATCATTCATCCTTCATCCTTCATCCTCTCATCATTCATCCTTCATCCTCTCATCATTCATCCTTCATCCTTCATCCTCTCATCCTCTCATCATTCATCCTTCATCCTTCATCCTCTCATCATTCATCCTTCATCCTCTCATCATTCATCCTCTCATCCTTCATTCTCTCATCATTCATCCTCTCATCATTCATCCTTCATCCTTCATCCTCTCATCCTTCATCCTTCATCCTTCATCCTTCATCCTCTCATCATTCATCCTCTCATCCTTCATTCTCTCATCATTCATCATTCATCCTTCATCATTCATCCTCTCATCATTCATCCTTCATCCTCTCATCATTCATCCTTCATCATTCATCCTCTCATCATTCATCCTTCATCCTTCATCCTCTCATCCTTCATTATTCATCCTCTCATTCTTCATCATTCATCCTTCATCCTTCATCCTCTCATCATTCATCATTCATCATTCATCCTTCATCCTTCATCCTCTCATCATTCATCATTCATCCTCTCATCATTCATTATTCATCCTCTCATCCTTCATCCTCTCATCATTCATCATTCATCATTCATCCTCTCATCATTCATCATTCATCCTCTCATCATTCATTATTCATCCTCTCATCCTTCATCCTCTCATCCTCTCATCCTTCATCCTCTCATCATTCATCCTTCATCCTCTCATCATTCATCCTCTCATCCTTCATTCTCTCATCCTTCATCCTCTCATCCTTCATCCTCTCATCATTCATCATTCATCCTCTCATCCTTCATCCTTCATCCTCTCATCCTTCATCCTTCATCCTCTCATCCTTCATCCTCTCATCTTTCATCCTCTCATCCTTCATTCTCTCATCCTTCATCCTTCATCCTCTCATCATTCATCCTTCATCCTCTCATCCTCTCATCCTTCATCCTCTCATCCTTCATCCTCTCATCATTCATCCTCTCATCCTCTCATCCTTCATCCTCTTATCCTTCATCCTTCATCCTCTCATCCTCTCATCATTCATCCTTCATCCTCTCATCCTTCATCCTCTCATCCTCTCATCCTCTCATCCTCTCATCCTTCATCCTCTCATCCTTCATCCTCTCATCCTCTCATCCTCTCATCCTCTCATCCTTCATCCTCTCACCCTCCAACCTCCCTCCTCTCATCCGTCATCCTCTCATCCTTCATCCTCTCACCCTCCCTCCTCTCATCCTTCATCCTCTCATCCTTCATCCTCTCACCCTCCCTCCTCTCATCCTTCATCCTCTCACCCTCCACCCTCCCTCCTCTCATCCTCTCATCCTCTCACCCTCCTCCCTCCTCTCATCCTTCCTCTCCTTGCCTCCTCTCATCCTCCCTTCTTCATCCTCTCATCCTTCATCCTCTCACCCTCCACCCTCCCTCCTCTCATCCTCTCATCCTCCCTCCTCTCATCCTTCATCCTCTCACCCTCCACCCTCCCTCCTCTCATCCTCTCATCCTCTCACCCTCCTCACTCCTCTCATCCTTCCTCTCTTTGCCTCCTCTCATCCTCCCTTCTTCATCCTCTCATCCTTCATCCTCTCACCCTCCACCCTCCCTCCTCTCATCCTCTCACCCTCCACCCTCCCTCCTCTCATCCTCTCATCCTCCCTCCTCTCATCCTTCATCCTCTCACCCTCCACCCTCCCTCCTCTCATCCTCTCATCCTCTCACCCTCCTCACTCCTCTCATCCTTCCTCTCCTTGCCTCCTCTCATCCTCCCTTCTTCATCCTCTCATCCTTCATCCTCTCACCCTCCACCCTCCCTCCTCTCATCCTCTCATCCTCCCTCCTCTCATCCTTCATCCTCTCACCCTCCACCCTCCCTCCTCTCATCCTCTCATCCTCTCACCCTCCTCACTCCTCTCATCCTTCCTCTCCTTGCCTCCTCTCATCCTCCCTTCTTCATCCTCTCATCCTCTCACCCTCCACCCTCCCTCCTCTCATCCTCTCATCCTCCCTCCTCTTATCCTTCATCCTCTCACCCTCCACCCTCCCTCCTCTCATCCTCTCATCCTCTCACCCTCCTCACTCCTCTCATCCTTCCTCTCCTTGCCTCCTCTCATCCTCCCTTCTTCATCCTCTCATCCTTCATCCTCTCACCCTCCACCCTCCCTCCTCTCATCCTCTCATCCACCCTCCCTCCTCTCATCCTCTCACCCTCCACCCTCCCTCCTCTCATCCTCTCATCCTCTCACCCTCCTCACTCCTCTCATCCTTCCTCTCCTTGCCTCCTCTCATCCTCCCTTCTTCATCCTCTCATCCTCTCACCCTCCACCCTCCCTCCTCTCATCCTCTCATCCTCCCTCCTCTTATCCTTCATCCTCTCACCCTCCACCCTCCCTCCTCTCATCCTCTCATCCTCTCACCCTCCTCACTCCTCTCATCCTTCCTCTCCTTGCCTCCTCTCATCCTCCCTTCTTCATCCTCTCATCCTTCATCCTCTCACCCTCCACCCTCCCTCCTCTCATCCTCTCATCCTCTCACCCTCCTCACTCCTCTCATCCTTCCTCTCCTTGCCTCCTCTCATCCTCCCTTCTTCATCCTCTCATCCTCTCACCCTCCACCCTCCCTCCTCTCATCCTCTCATCCTCCCTCCTCTTATCCTTCATCCTCTCACCCTCCACCCTCCCTCCTCTCATCCTCTCATCCTCTCACCCTCCTCACTCCTCTCATCCTTCCTCTCCTTGCCTCCTCTCATCCTCCCTTCTTCATCCTCTCATCCTTCATCCTTCATCCTTCATCCTCTCATCATTCATCCTTCACCCTCCCTCCTCTCATCCTTCATCCTCTCACCCTCCTCCCTCCTCTCATCCTTCCTCTCCTTGCCTCCTCTCATCCTCCCTTCTTCATCCTCTCATCCTTCATCCTCTCACCCTCCACCCTCCCTCCTCTCATCCTCTCACCCTCCACCCTCCCTCCTCTCATCCTCTCATCCTCCTCCCTCCTCCCTCCTCTCCTCCTCCCTCCTCCCTCCTCTCCTCTCATCCTCTCACCCTCCTCACTCCTCTCATCCTTCCTCTCCTTGACTCCTCTCATCCTCCCTTCTTCATCCTCTCATCCTTCATCCTCTCACCCTCCACCCTTCCTCCTCTCATCCTCTCATCCTCCCTCCTCCCTCCTCTCCTCCTTCCTCTCCTTGCCTCCTCTCCTCACCTCTGGTCTCCTATTGGCTGATGTTGGTATAAATACGGAGGCAGGACACTTTGATGGGACCCTGGCTCCTCCCACAGACTCCATATAAACCTGACAGTCTCACGCACATTCACTGTGCACGCGCACACGATGCATTCTGCAGGGTTTTAATCTCACGTGTAAAATCAAAGTCATTAAAAAGTTCCTGTCAGGACTCGGACATGTGGACCTGCCTCCTGTGGACCAGCGGGATGTTCACTCTGCTCTGCGCCGCTCAGGAGGAAACTCTGCGGACCGAGCTCCGGGCCGGCGGAGAGCCCCCGCCGCGGCTGGACGTCCCACAGCCGGCGGCGGTGAGAGGAGCCGGGGAGAAGGTCGGAGCAGGAGGCCGCAGGAGAGCAGCTCTGAGCGGGTGAGAGAGACTCTGCAGCTGTGAACTGCTTTTATTGTTTCAATGGATTCTGTATATGTGTTAAGTTTTTTATTTCCCTTCCCTGTGTTTGGAGATTGGAGATTGAAATCAAACAGGATTCTTTAGATTCTCACGGTTTCACTCAGGAGCTTGTTCATGGATCATTAACACAGATTTCCTGTAAAAAAACCTTCAACAGTTAATTTTCTGTAAATGTCCCTAAATGATCAAACATCAATGAAATGAGACTCATTTACATTTCAACATAACATTTCACAAAGTGTTTATATGTCATATTGTTCAGCTTCTTTAAGGTTTCATTAATTCTTTACGACAATATAATACATTTTATTAATATTTAATATATATATAATGTATAAATATATTTCTGTCTATATTCTGCAGCTAACGTTCGCTCAGCTTGTTTCTCTGAAACTTCAGATTCAGACTCCGATCATTAAAAACCTTCATCTGCTTCAAACACAGTAAAAAAGTAAAAAACCACCAAGATGTAAAAAGTGTGAACATTTAATGTGAGAACAAAACTGCAGATATAACACAGGTCTGGATTATTTTAATGTTTAAATAAAGTTACAGTTTGAAACTTCAGTAAGCTATTGTGAAGTTACTATACGATATTATATCCTTCAAAAATCCCACAATGCAATGCACCACATTTTAAAGCGGAGCATCTCTGCAGCACTGAGGCATCGTCAGAGTCTGAATCCTCAGTTTAGTTCCTGTTTTCATGTTTGTTCAACTTAAAAACCTGAATCACAGCAGAACGACTTTATCATGTTGTGTTTGAGCGTCCGGCACTGAGCGTGACATCATCGAAAAATGGCCGTCGCGTGAAAGCGATGAGTGAACGCTGGAGGGCGACTGTGAGTTCAGAGTCTCCGTCTGCAGCTGAAATCACTTTTAAACTCAGCTTGGTTCGAGCAGAACGCAGCAGGAAACACTCGGTCGTCACTGTTCATCAACGCGGCCGACACGTTTGACCACGTTCAGCCGAACACGATCTGATTGGTGGGACGTCTGCGTCTGATCTTTACTGAGCCATAAAACCTCTGACCAATCAGCATCTGGCAGGTGTGTTAGACAGCAGACACCTCAGGAATGTGTGAAATTCTGTGTGTGTGTGTGTGTGAGTGTGTGTGTGTGTGTGTGTGTGTGTGTGTGTGTGTGTGTGTGTGTTCGGCCTCAAGTGCAAGTCTGACTGACGCTCAAGTGATGGATGCAAAGTAAACAACACACACACACACACACACACACACACACACACACACACACACACACACCATATCCAGATCTCTGCACCTAATTCTAAACCCCTGTGAACTGACTGGCCTTATAAACTCTGTGTGTGTGTGTGTGTGTGTGTGTGTGTGTGTGTGTGTGTGTGTGTGTGTGTGTGTGTGTGTGTGTGTGTATGTGTGTGTGTGTAAACAGAGCGGCTTTAAGGTTAAAATCAGGCATGTTTGTGAAAGAGGGGAAAGAGTTCTTCTAAACTCTCTCTCTCTCTCTCTCTCTCTCTCTCTCTCTCTCTCTCTCTCTCACACACACACACAGCTCTTTGTATCTGTATCAGTGTGAGGACCACATGAATCTGAACCTCGGTCGCCGTTTGTCACCGGAGACGTCTTCAGTGTTAATAGGAACAATCCGATCTGTTCTCGGGTCACATGACTCTGCCGTCACCTACACCTGCACCCATTGGACGGTACCAGCTTTTTTAAAGTGGACCAAACCTGGACAACGTCACGCGGTTCCAACAGCTGCTCGTTTGGGGCAGTGTTTCCTGAAACGAGGAAGAAGAAAACCTGGCTCATCGATTGGCCAGTAGCTCAGTCCATAGCGACTTGGCTTGGGAACCGGAGGGTGGCCGGTCCAAGTCCAGCATGGACTTGGAGAGGTGCCAGTTCACCTCCTGGGCACTGCCGAGGTGCCCTTGAGCAAGGCACCGAACCCCCCAATTGCTCCCTGGGCGCCTTCATGACTGCCCACTCTTCCGTGTGGTCACTGTGTGGATTGTGTTCCGTGTGTGCTCCGTTCACACGGATGGGTTAAATACAGACGTCAGGTTTCCCCATGTTTGCATGTTGCTGTGTGTGGGACCATAAAGAGGAATCTTAATCTTTTCCACTGTGAGTGAACCGCACCAGGATTCACTTGCAAATTTCAAGCGGACCAGGGATCGCTCGTTTGGTCCGCACCAGAGTTCGAGCGTCCACACCACTCCAAACGAACCGAACCATCCGTGGAGGCGGACCAGGATTCGTTTAAAGCGGATCAGCTGTATGAAGAGACAAAAACTCCTGAAGACAAAGTTTATTGACGTTATAAAATGAGAAGTATGTCATGTTCTATAGACTTTCTATTGTCGCCCCCTGCTGGTCATTACACAGAAGACAGGTTTCAGGCACTTCCTCTGTGGCTTCACTTTCTGGACCCAGAGTCTGGCAGATGAAATCATGATCAAGCAGCGGTCTGGTCACCTCTCTCACAGTCTCTCTCTTGTTCTGCTGCAGTAACAACGTGTCGTCTGTGTTCGCCCTCCAACGCTCCGACGACCTCAACAACAACTTCAAATCAAATATTCTGCTTTTTTCTTCCCGAGAACACTGAGCGGTTTGTCCACCTCCACGTTTCATCTCTCGACAAAACTGAGAAGAAGGAGAGGAGGAAATTCGGCCTCAGCCACTTAAACACAGGAGAGATCAACTCTATAGCCTGAACTCACACTGGTGTTTCCCTGCAGAGGAGAAAACTCCCTGTGACCAGTGTCGGAGAAGACGAGTCGGTGATAAACTTCACACTAATGAAATATCAGAGTGAAGCTCAGAGGACAGTCTCATAAAAAGGGATTGAAATTGGAAACAGGCTCAGAGTCTGACTCAGACTGTCTGTGTGTATACAGGTTCAATACAGTGTGTGTGTGTGTGTGTGTGTGTGTGTGTGTGTGTGTGTGTGAGTGTGAGTGTGAATGTGAGTGTGTGTGTGTGTGTGTGTGTGTGTGTGTGTGTGTGTGGGGCCTCCTCTGCAGTTACAATACGACCACTTCACTGTGAGTAATGATTAAATCCTCTGCTCCGAGGCCGTGTTCACACATTTAAAAACACCTTCTTCTTCTTCTTCTCTTCTCTCTCATCCTCCTCTTTCTTCTTTTTCTGTGACTCTTTAACTTTAACGTGAATCAGTGTCAACTGTTTCCAGACTCACATCAGTTTCATATTAAATCTGACGTTTGTGAGAAACGAAGTGTAAAAAGAATTTGAGCCTGAATGTTTTGAACGTGGATCAGTGGAAACAGTCTGTTCTGGTGCTAGTTTTAATTCAGCTGATAATTCCACACAAAGTGAATGATGAGAAATAAAATCTACTCTAAATGTGATTTCCTTACATATTTGATTCACCTTCCTCAGTGAAGCCTGACAGAAGTTAATTAAACTGCAGCAAATGTTTATCCCAAGTCACTCTTCTCTTTAAAATGAGGTTTAAAAGTTATTCTCAGAATTTAAAGATTTTCTTTAAGATGCATTTGGAAGTTTTTATTTTAAAATATTTATTCAGAAAATGTATTTATGATTTAATTTTGAAGATTTGTAGATTTACATTTAGTTTTGTATCCTGATTATCCTGTGTTTGTATCCATCACTCAAACAATTAATTAACACACACACACACACACACACACACACACACCATCAAAGTGACAGACAAACAGGACTTCACAGTTGTGTGTAACAGGAAGTGAGTTAACAGGGCCTGTGTGTGTGTGTGTGTGTGTGTGTGTGTGTGTGTGTGTGTGTGTGTGTGTGACCCAGTGTTGGTCTTGGTCTGTTAATTGACTCTGTTTCCCAGAAGGCCGTTAGGCTAACACACACTGAGCTGTTTAACAGATTGAAGCAGTTTGTGTTGACGTGAGAATAAAGATAATAAAACGAGTGAAACCTGGAACAAAATCTACAAAACGTCCCAAACAACAAGTGTGTGTGTGTGTGTGTGTGTGTGTGTGTGTGTGTGTGTGTGTGTGAGAGTGTGTGTGTGTGTTTCTGCATAGAAAGCACCTGACACTATGTGTGTTCATCATTTCATATCAGGACGCTGATCAGTTCAACGACTTCAGGTCAAATGACGAAGATGAAACGATAAAAAAATATATCAGTGTGATTTCACATTTGGTTGCCATGACAACAATCTCATGATGAGGGTCTTGTTGAAGTTTAAATTCTGCAGTTGTTTTATATTGTCTCCTTGTCTCTCTGTCTCCATCTCTGTCTCTCTCTCTGTCTCTCTCTGTCTCTCTCTCTCTGTCTCTCTCTGTCTCCCTCTCTGTCTCTCTCTCTGTCTTTCTCTCTGTCTCTCTCTCTCCCTCTCTGTCTCACCCTCTCTGTCTCTCTCTGTCTCTCTCTCTCCCTCTCTCTCTGTCTCCATCTCTGTCTCTCTCTCTGTCTTTCTCTCTGTCTCTCTCTCTCCCTCTCTGTCTCACCCTCTCTGTCTCTCTCTGTCTCTCTCTCTCCCTCTCTCTCTGTCTCTCTCTCTGTCTCCCTCTCTGTCCCTCTCTGTCTCTCTCTCTGTCTCTCTCTGCAGTCCTCATGTCTGTGGACGTCAGTGTTGTGTCGGTTGGACGTTGTCACAGAAAACCAGGACGTGCACCAAATGTGAGTAAACGACTGTCGTCTCGGTCTGTTGTCAAACTGTTCATTGATTGGTTTGGTTTTTTTTCTTCTTGTAAAACTAACAATTAAACTTATAACCATGTTTTCTCTGAATCCATCAAAGTACTTCTTAAAAACGACGATCAGATTTATTCAAAATCAGATGTTAGATTTGCAGCTTGTGGGTTTCCAGCACATCTGTGTTTTTATAATTCATCTGTGGTCGGTCGGAGTTGTCATGTTGTAGTAAAACACGGCAGCAGCTGCACATATTAAAGACTCTAACAGAAAACTGCTGTCGATCATCAGTACAACACATCTGGTTCACAGAAACATCTGGACTCAATCAACTTCCGTCTTTTCTCTCTTTGAGCTCTGATCGTTAGATAAAACAATCAGAGGATTTCAGTCCAGATATTTCTCCCAAATCACCAAATTAAACTTTACATTTTCACAAATAAATTCTACAACCAGGCTTTCCAGAACAACAAGTCCCACAATGCTTTGCTGTGAGCACCATCCAATCAGAGAGTTTCTGTCTGGCCACCTGAGGTTTGGTTCTGAAAAAGATATGATGCTGATTTTAACAGTAGCTGTTGCTGAGGCTCATGGGAACTGAAGTGTTAAGAGACCCCCCCCCCCCCTCACTAACACCACTTCACTATATCATGACGTCTATGTGAGGACGATATACTGAGACAGAAAAAACTCTCTCAGACACAACCAGACACATTTTGTCTGCACCAGTACAACATGTCATTTAGCATCCTGGGGATTCAAGCATGAGAAAGAAGAACATGAATATGCGTTAGTCCTGATATCGGTCCTGTGAGGGACAGACGACCTGCTGGACGGGTCCCCCCGACCCTCGGAGCATGGACGTACAGATAAAAGACGGATGGTCTGCAGGACTGACCCACTTTATCCCAGATTAAAGGTGCTGGGCGTGTGTTTGTGTCATGTGGACGATATAGTACAGATTTGATGTATAACAGCAGGTTGATGCTGCATCGCCCCTCGCTGCTTTATGGCTCAGTTCAAAGTGCGACCTGATGGCGGACGCCAGGATCCACATGCAGCGCTGGATTTACGAGGCCTTCGATGCTTCTTCGGGGATCTCCTGTGATTCAGCTCTTTATGAATCTAACGTGACGTTAACTGAAGCCTCATGCAGAGGAAGTTCGCTGCAGACCTGAAGATTAAATTCAGTCTGTTGCTTTGAGACGTCAGTTTGTCTGATTGTTCTTGAAAAGTCAGGGAAAGTTTAGAATCGATGGATCCTGGTTTCACAGAAGCAAACGAAGCAGCTTCTGCTTTTTAGTCAGAAACAGATTTTTGATGATCAGCTGTGGTCAAATAAAAGAGAAGTTCACTGGTTTTCAAATCCGTGTCCGTCTTCATCCGTCCAGGTTTAAGTGATACTGCCATGAAACCTTAAACGTCTTTTATGTTCACACGTAAAAAAGACTGTGTGGCATTTGTCCTCCATCACTTACTTGAGGGACGATGAAGTGTTTGACTGTGATGACAATTCTACTTGTTGAGTGATGCTCACAGATTTAACTCTTGGTTTAAATCACAGACGTTGATGTTTTCCATGATTCAGATTGATTTGGTCCTAATTCGTGAGCTTGATTCGATTTTAACATGTTGTTATAATGTGAGTAAAAAGTTTAATAACAGAATTAGAAGAACAAACCACAGTTTGCGTCAAACACTGGGACAGTTTTAGTGGAATCATGAATAAATGTGGTTTATAGGAGACGGAGCTGCTCACATTCAGATCTCAGTGTTTCTTTCAGGTCCGGATTAAATGGCTGTGAATGGTCTGCAGAAACTCGTGAATGGAAACAGATTTAGCCTCTCTGAGGGAGGCTTACACACACACACACACACACACACACACACACACACACACACACACACACACACTCACTCTCTCACACACACACACACACACACACACACACACACACACACACACACACAATAGGTCTCAGTAGGCTCAGGGTGTGCAGGGTAAAGCTTTACTGTTTGGTCACATTGTCCAGATCGAAAAAGAAGAAAACTCTGTGGAAAAGTCTGGGAACACACACACACACACACACACACACACACAGACGCACACTGGGTTATGATCTGATTCAAAAGAAGGACGTTCACGTTTAAAGGTGCAGTTTGTAAGATTTGGTGACATCTAGTGGTGAAGGTGCAAATTGCATCCACATAAATGCCCTTTCCCCAACTGTGTAGAGATATCAGTTATTAGCACATCAGGGTTTAACATCACAAATAACAAATACGTTCCTCTATCACTGATAAATCTGTTTTACTTGTAAAGACTTGCACGTGTTTTCATTTTTAACGTTCTTCTTTGTCTCCTGCAGCCAGATGTTTTCCTCGATGTCAGAATGGAGCGCTGTGTCGACGGCCTAATCGCTGTGTGTGCAGACGAGGTTTCTATGGTTCTCGCTGCGAGTTTTCCACGGTGACCTTGTCCCTGCTGGAACGGCCCCTGACCTCCATCCAACCCACCATCGTCCCTCGCCTGCCTCCTGTCCATTTCAACCCCCTCCACCCCCCTCCACGGCCGAGCACCACCCCTCAGCGAATCACCAACCCTCCTCAGAGCCACATCTCTCAGCCCGTCTCCACCACAGCCATTTTAAACACTGAACCAGGTGCATCACACCTGAACCCAGCCAAGAGCCACGACACAGAGGGCGATGCTCACACACAGAACTCTGGTCCTGACTACACTGGACTCAGAACCAAAAGTGTTTCCAAGAGGTTTCCGGTGCAGGAGCAGAACAGACATGCTCTGAGAAGTGAGGAGGTGAAGATGAAGGCAGCAGCTGAGGAAACAACAACAAAAGCTGAGTCGAAACCTGAGTTTACCGACCTCCAGCTCTGGGCGAGAGACGAGGAGAGAGCAGAGGTCACAGAGAGAACGGCCAAAATAAACTCTGACTCAGAGCCGGACGAGGACGAAGACTCACACTCAGAGAAACAACTTGTCTCCTCTAAAACTTCAAATCTGGAGACTGAGATCCAGGAGAAAGTTTCTCCATGGTCTCAAACGAATGAACGGTTGAATAAAAACCAGAATCCAGAGACTCTGTCAGGGTCTGAGAGTGAACAAAGCGTGAACCGTCAGTCTGACTCACAGAACTTAACAGATGATGTAATTCCAAATACAGAATCCAGCATCAGGTCTGATTCAAGGTCTAAAGACCAAAGACCAAAGACCTTGAACATCCTCGACCTGGTGTCTGGTCTGAGGACGGAGGAGAGGGTGGAGGCCGGAGAGACGAGGAGGAAGGAGGAGGAGGTGAAGACTGCAGGAGCCAAGAATCAGCCGCTGAGGTAAGATCGCTCCTCTTCTCATGTTCAGAGCCGGAAACTGCTCAGGGGCCCCGAAAGTCCCCAGTTCACTCAATGAATCGATATAATGTGATCAGTATAAATCAGGACCTCGTGTAGACGAACAGTCAGACACATGAAACATCTCAATTTATATCTGATTTATGTTATCATTATTATAGAATATTTTATTCATATCTGATTTATATTATTATTATTATATAATATTTTATTAGGCTCCTTCTCCTCTTCCCCCTCTTCTTCCCCCTCTTCTTCCTCCTCTTCTTCCTTCTCTTCTTCCTCCTCTTCTTCCTCCTCTTCTTCCCCCTCCTCTTCCCCCTCCTCTTCCCCCTCTTCTTCCTCCTCTTCTTCCTCCTCTTCTTCCTCCTCTTCTTCCTTTTCTGTGAAAACAATTTTGTGTATCATCGTTCAGAGCTCAGACTGAAGAGGTGGTGCAGTTCTCTGATTAGCCACTAGGTGAAGCTGTTCACTTGATAATACTGTAAGGGAAGGCTCTCTCTCTCTCTGTCTCTCTCTCTCTGTGTCTCTCTCTCTCTGTCTCTCTCTCTCTGTTGCTCTCTCTCTGTCTCTCTCTCTCTCTGTGTCTCTCTCTCTCTGTCTCTCTCTCTGTGTCTCTCTCTCTGTGTCTCTCTCTCTGTCTCTCTCTCTGTTGCTCTCTCTCTCTGTGTCTCTCTCTGTGTCTCTCTCTCTCTCTTATTCGTGGATAAACCACTAATAATTATGATCATAAAAAATAAACATGTTTCATTACATTCTCCTGAAGCTTTTATCCAAAGTGAACAATACGTGCATTAAACATCTCTGAGGGGCCGTCGGGTTCAGCATCTTGCCCAAGGACACTTCGGCATGGACTGGAATTCGAGCCGCTGACCTTCTTGTTGGAGTACGACCACTTTACCCCCTCAGCCACATGACGTTAAGTCTCAAGCTGAAGTGAAGCAGATTAAAACTTTAAGGAACATCAGTGGTCCTGATCCCAGGGGGCGCTGTAGATCAGTAAAATAAGTGGCACACAAAAACAAAATTGGTAAAATCCTCAGATGAACTTTAACGCCATCTAGTGACCGGAGCAAAAACAGCAGTTACATGCTCTTGTATTTGTTGGAAGGCCGAGCAGCTGCGTCGTGTTCCAGTCTTCAAACACTGAGAGACTTTACAAAGCGAAGCCAAGTATGTTTGTCTCCAGATCAGTGTGGGAGATTTTCTTATGAAATGGTCAGAGGTCAACATATCCATCACTGGACACTGGACGTTTGCGTCTCCTCTCCCCCGTTTGGACAATTTGGACAGTTTGTCAGAGGGAAAAAGCAGATCATTGCGAGTCTCCTCCGTGTTAACAATCAACATAATCCCAGAGTCAGAGGTCAGAGGTTGTGGAGGTCAGAGGTCAGAGCCTGGGTCAGGACAGACTGTGGGAAGACGGGGATGTGATCCAAACCTCTTTTTCTTCTGAAGGTTCCAGAATGAGAGAAATGACCTGAAGTGTCTGAGTGGCAGCAAGATAAGAGCTGAGGGGCGGAGCTGATTAAACACTGGATCCTTCGCTCAAGGAAAAGAGATGATGCCGTCCCACAATTCACTGCAGCAGCAACATTTAAAGTGATGCAGCTCTGTTGTTTGACCACGACTGAAACAAACATGTATGAAACGTACTTAGTGACAATAAGAGTCAGTCAGGCTCTGATAAAATCCTCAGAGCTTCTCAGTTTGATCTGCAGCGTCCATCAGCTGAGACGTCTGAGCTCAGACACACAACAAGAATCCAGAATAAACACTCAGCACGTCTGAGTGTGATAGTTACCATCTGCTTCTCCTCACCTGCTATTAAAGCCACTTAAACACAGAGACACAGAGAGAGACAGAGAGAGACAGAGAGACAGAGAGAGACACAGAGAGAGACAGAGAGAGACAGAGACACAGAGAGAGACAGAGAGACAGACAGAAAGAGACAGAGAGGGTGGCGTTGTGTGTATAACCTGTGTGTGTGTGCGTGTGTGTGTGTGTGTGTGTGTGTGTGTGTGTGTGTGTGTGTGTGTGTGTGTGGTGAGACAGTGTGAGGGAGGCCCAGGCCATGCTGCTGAGGAAGACTCTGTCCAGGAGTGGAAGGGGAGACAAGATGGCCGCCCTGCTGATGAAGCACATCGAGAAGGAGAGGAAGAGACTTCACATCATGTCCTCCTCTTCAAACGCGTCCTCCTCATCTTCATCAGTGAAAGTCAGTGTGAAGAGTTTCCACACTCAGAAGGGCCAGTACACCGTCCACGTCTCTGCAGCTGCAGGTCAGTTAAACAGTCACGATCATTAACAATCAGCTGTTGAGACTTGATTCATCTATTCCATCCTGTATTCTGACATCACCACATCCTCTGCATCAGCTCCAAACATCTTATTTTTAATTCTTAATTTAAGGACCAAACCACAGTGTGTGTATTCACTGTGTGTAATGTGTGTATCTGTCTGTGGTGGGTCACAGACACGAGAGCAGACGCTGTAATCAGGTTTGGACATGTTAACACAATCTGACAGTTTATTTAACACACATACCAAAACACATGGGTCACCATTTTCTATAACAACCAGTGTGCAGCTCAGAGATAAACTGTACACACAGGTCAGGACTGTCAGACGTATATTGTTGGAACCTTTTTTTTTTTTTCCATCTCGGTCCAAAAACAAGTCGAGTGTGATTTAATGGAGCTGGAATGCCTGGTTTTTAGTGTGTGTGTGTGTGTGTGTGTGTGTGTGTGTGTGTGTGTGTGTGTGTGTGTGTGGTGCAGATAAGCTGACAGTTAATACAAACTCATAGTTGAGCCACAATCACTGTGATCAGAACAGTAAACAGTTCCTGTTATTGTCCAGTTATGTAGAGAACTGACTGGAGAACAGTCAGTGTAAAGTTGATGGAGTCTTCACACCCCCACCCTGTTCCCTGACCTGCACCTCCCCTGAAGTGTAACTGTGTGTCAGGGCGCCGAGAACTCAAGAGCTGTGATTGGTCCGAATCAAACATGGACGACGTCTTTCTTGTCCTCGTTGCAACATCTATCAACTCCAACACGATCCACCCGGTGATACTCGCCAGCACCACACTCTGCCACCACTAGTGTTGTGTAGACGTGTGGGAGTTGTGCTCACACACGTCTACACAACACTATGAATGCTCGGCCGTGTGTGTGTGTGTGTGTGTGTGTGTGTGTAGGCTACATGAGTAACTACAGCGTCGCCTCAACACAGAAGCATGAATCTGACTTTGGATGAAGGATGAATAGAAGTTTTGTTGCTGTAGCCAGAAAAAACTGTAACACCATGATTTCTTGTGTCCAATCTGCTAACATGGAGGAGGTTGGGTTTATGACCTGTGCTGCCACCAGGGGGCGATTCAGACGATCTGACTTCACTTTTAGGAGCTGTCATGTCGTCCAACACTTTTTCCCTCTGGAGCCAGACTGATGGAAACATGGTCACACAGATGATGTGTGTGTCGGCACATGTGACTGACGTGTGACATGTTGAATCAATCATGTCATGAATGACATCATCATGTTGTTGTAGTAATGTGCTCATAGTGTTAACACTGTTCCACTGCTCATGTTTATTGTTGTTCTGCTTCACTGGCTCAGTGTGTGTGTGTGTGTGTGTGTGTGTGTGTGTGTGTGTGTGAGGACATGAGCTCATAGCTGCAGGAACAACCAGTCTCTATTCCAGCAGGGCAGTCGGGCCCTCAGCTGGGGCCCCTGACAGATATCACTGTCTCTGAAGTTCATCATGATCATCAACAAATCTACTGCAGAACTTCATAGAGCCTCAGTTTAACAGTGATCGCTCAGGAAGTACATCATTTAGTACTACTGCAGTACTGTTTGACAGGTTTAAGTACTACTGCAGTACTGTTTGACAGGTTTAAGTACTACTGCAGTACTGTTTGACAGGTTTAAGTACTACAGCAGTACTGTTTGACATGTTTTAGTTCTATGCAGTAGTATTTGACATGTTTTAGTACTACAGCAGTGGTGCTAGAACATATCAACCTTTACTGCAGTGATATGTTGTGAACCTGATGTCAGTAGAGAACGTGTCACACCATCTGCAGCTTCATTAACTTTCTTCTCTTTAGTTTTCACAGTTGATTTACACAAACTAACGCAGCCTCTCTGTCTCTGTGTCGACACTGAGGACGTTTGTGTGAGTAACTTTCACCATCAGAGGATCTATGTTTGTGTTCAGCTCCATATTGAGGCCGTAGGTTCAGTACAACATGGAACACGTTAACACAACAAACATGAAGAGTGAAAGCGTGTCATGCAGCTCTTCTCTGAAGACACTTTGGCTTCAACACATTCAGTGAAAACCAGAGCAGTGTTGCATCATCAGCCTGACGTCCTCCAACGTCCTGGAGCCGGTTATGAAACCGTGAGCAGTGACGGATCGTCTCTGTTCGTACCAGAGGAAGGCCAATAACAGAAAAGAGGACAAGCAAGAAAGGAGGGAAGAGAAGAAGAGGAAGGAAGGAGGGAAAGAGAGAGAGAGATTTGTGTACTAATACTCTCTCTCTCTGTGTGTGGACTGATGGACCAGATCCCTGTTAAACATTTAGTTTGGAGCCAAGCCCAGTCCTGCACACTGCTTTCAATTATCTCTCTACCTCTCTCTCTCTCTCAGGCACTGTTGCTCGCTCGCTCACACTCAGGAGTGTTTAGTGAAAAACAGAGAGCGCAGAGAGAGGGGGGGGAAACGTGTGGTCGTTTACTTCTTCCTTCCTTCCCTCCTTTTTTTTCCCTGCGACACTCATTTTCACTCGACCCCCGGATCAGTAAGAAAGAGAGAGAGAGAGAGAAAGAGAGGTGGTGGGGGGGACGAGCAACGTACAGTCAGAGTAAAGTGAGAGGGGAGAGGTTTTGGAGACGATGCGACACACAGAGAAACTCTGAGTGCAACAGTCGACATGCTGCAGCCTCCGCTCTGCTGCTTTCTGCCCGTCATCGTCTTCTTCTTCTTTGTGTCTCCTCCAGCTGATGGACAGACCATCACAGCAGCAGGAGGAGGGGGAGGAGGAGGGGTGGAGAGGATCCAGGTGATGTTCACGCCAACGATCTGCAAAGTGCGCTGCAACCAGGACCGATGTGTCAACTACTGCGAGAGAGGCAACGTGACCACGCTGTACAGCAGCAACACTGAGGGGGGAGGAGGAGGAGGAGAGGGACGGAGAGACGGCTCCCATGGTCCAGGCTTCAGAGTCTGTAAGTTCAACTTTGACCTTTTCTCTTCTTCTGCTGTTTCCAGCTCAGTGTTCGGTCTGATCCAGAGACACTGATCTGTCTCACAATCAGTTGTTCACGTTTGTGTTACTGTTGTGTTTCGTTATCAGTGTTTGAAGTGGGTCTGAACTCACTGCACCAGCTTCTCTTTCTTCTCCTCCATGTTAGGCTCTCTGTGTCATTGTAGCTGGCAATACCCATGGTGCACTGCAAGACGCTCACTTGGTCCTGGTCTCACGATAGACATAGAAAAATGGACATAGACAAGGGAGTCCAAAAATGTGAGAGCAGAAGTTTCACGTGCACAGAAACAGCGTGAGCACAAGCAGAGCAAAGCTAAACACCAGCAGGGCTGTTTGAGTTAATCAATGATTGTGATCATTTAGACCATGAAGCATGGGGGGGGGGTACCACAGTGTGATTGTCAGCTAGTTCTGTCCAATGAGTGCAGGTGGATGGTGTAGGTGGGCCCTCCGCTCCTCCAAATATGGTTACTTCTGGTTTCAAACAACCAAGATGGCGCTTGAGGCATCAGCTCCCAAACCAATGGTGGCGTCTCGGTGACGCTGCTGCTAAGTGACGTCCACAGAGACAGAGTGAGGTGATGCTGAGCTGCTTCGTCTGTGTGACACTAAGACGGGACAGAGTCTCGTCCACACCGAGCTGCAGGGAGCTGGGATGGTTCACAGCTCCTTCACGTATAAATCCAGTCGACCACCAACATACGTTAAACTGGCGCTGCCTCGTTCGGCCGTCCCGCTGCAGAGCCTGAGAACGAATATCTGATCTGAACATATGAGGTTACATGTGTTACGTGTGAAGCGGCTCCAGCTGTGTCATGTGACCCGCAGATCTTTGATGGTTGGCAGAGTTCAGACTCTGAAGTGAAGCCAGTGAATAGTTGTGCAGCGTGAACTGACTCCAGGTCAGTGTTTGTTAAATCATTCCTGCTGGCAGCAGAGTTAAAAAAAGGCTCAAACTGAAAGATTCTTTATCTGCAAATCGTCTCCACCTCCTTCCACCCGGAGGTGATTTCAGACTGATGCTGTCTGTGCTCAGGTGACGGTGACCATCACTGAGCTGGTTCCACACCTGGTTTCAGTCTGAGCTGGAATCACTTCAGTGAGTCACATGAGAGAAGATCTGGCACAAAGTCTCTCTAACACATGGTGAACACTGTGAACGTGCTTTTTTAAACTCAACTGGAAAATAACTGAAGAGAATAAGTCACAAAGAGTAAAAACTCAAAATCACATTAGATTTCTCCCAGGAGTCAAATCTTGGTGTTTAGTTATCGGCTGGTGTCGGATGTTGAGAGACGTTGCGTCTCCACTAAACAGAAATGAAGCTGAAGTATTTCTGATACAAACGATCTTGTTGTGATGATGTCATGAGCAGTATCGTGGAGTAGAGCCGAGGTATCGAGGTCCCGCCCATTCATGAGGTCGACTAATCCTGTGTCAGTCTCAGCTGTCAATCATGACGTCTCCGCCTGTTTTTATATCATCAATAACTAAATAAACCAAACTGATCAGAGAGAGAAGAACGAAACATCTTTGACAAACATTTATTCAACTTTGAGTTTTTTTAGTTTGGTTCACGTCCCATCTGCTAACATGGAGGAGATGAATGACCTATACTGCAGCCAGCCACCAGGGGGCGATCCAGACATTTGGATTCACTTTCCGTTGCTGACGTAGTCGCTCGTAAATCCTTATCATCCCTTTGTGTTTCCTTCCTTGATGATTAACTGGGTCTGACTCAGCAGTAAATTACTTTTATACTGATTTTCTGGATGTTTGGAAAATAATACAATGAACTGAAGAATCAGAGGATCAGTGATGACATATGGCTTTCATCTATCATTAACACACACACACACACACACTACAGAGCAGGAGGTGATGACATCATGGGTCAAAAGGTCAAGTCCCTCGTCCGAGCAGCTGCTCCTCCGTCACCTTGTTTTTCTTTCTCTGAATTAACGTCACTCACTTGAACCCGTCATCATTCTCAACCTTTACCTGCAGACTTAACGCGACGTCTGAAGCTCTCACTCTTTTCATTCTCTCCATGATGACCTCCATCCTTCTCCGTCTCCTCTCTGTCTTCTCCACCTCCGCTGCTTCGCTTCCAAAATCATTTAAATCGTCACATGTGAGAAACTGGATCAATGAAAAGTTTTGTTTATGTGAGAAATAACTTGAAGGTTTATTATAAATGGATCTATAATGTAAAATGTATGATGTCAAATCTGAATTTAGAAAGTAACTGTAGCTGTGACGATCAGTATTTCTCTCTCACATTTTTTAGAACTCTTCCATTTAACATGAACTTATCATTTTTTAGTTAACAGAAGATTTGTTGGTGAAAATCTAAAAACATTGACGTGATTGACAGCTGAGATGGACATATGATTTGTCGAGTGGGTGTATGGGCGGGACCTTGATACCAAGGCTCTACTCCACGATCACACAGACTCTGACTCCAAATGATGACATCATAAGATGGCAGCGTTCGTCTCTGAGATATTTTGGCTTCGTTTCTGGAGGAAGAGCCGCCATGTTGTCGTTTCTATTTTCCGTGGATATCGAACAGACCCAGAACGACTGAATGAAGATGAGATCTAAAACAGCTCTCACAGCTTCTCTCTGACCCATTCACTGTTTATCTCACTTCATGAGTCTGACTCATAAAATCCTGAAACACTGTGAACATACACAACTCCTCACATAGACACACATCAGCGTTACACACCACACGGTGAATAATGATCGCAGCATGTGTGTAAAGTGTGAACAACAGAGAAGAACCTGGTTTTAAAGCTGCAGGTTTCCTTCCTGCTGCAGAGACGTGGAATCGGCTCATTAGCTGAAATCTCGGTAACAATACACCGACTTCCTGTGGAACGAGCTCTAACAGGAAGTAGGAAGTGGCTGGCTGGTTCTGTTGGCGCCCGGTCCACTTTCACCTCCGTCCCAACAGGGCGGCAGCTTTGTTTTCATCCACACGTCACCTGGACTCACACAAGACCCAGTGTTAGCAGAGCGACTGTAAACATGATGGATGTGTGTTAGTGTTGGCCTGTGTGTGTGTGTGTGACTAACTGGTTCTTTTTCATTAAATCATTCGACTGTTTGTTTTTGAACCTTTAACAGGTGACTGCTGCAGTTTGATTTGTGTAGTATTAGATGTGAGGAGGTGGCTTGTTGACCTGCAGCCACCATCACGAGGCTTCTCGTTTACTTGCTGCCATGTTGTGCGTCTTCATTTTGAGCCCCTCTGCATGTCTGATCCATGTGTTCTCAGATCTTCTGCCCTCGCCCTCCTCACAGTTGTTTTTCATCTAACAGATAATAAAGATCTAAATTAAAGACAAACCGTGTGAACGTGTGTTTGCGTGTCTCCTGCAGTCCTCTGCCCGCTGCTCTGTAAGAACGGTGGCATCTGTCTGCAGAAGGACCGCTGTCTCTGCCCGCCAGCCTTCACCGGAAAGTTTTGTCAGAACCCCGTCGCCTCCGCTTCCGCCGCAGCTGCCGCGGCCTCGCCGTCCTCCACCAATGAGATCGTCAAGCCCGCGCTCCTCTCCGCCACTGCAGCCAATCAGGAGCTGACCCAGTCGGAGTTCCTTGTGCCGCTGGGACAGAACCAGGAAGCAGCGAGGGCGGGAGGTGAGTCTCTCCAGACAGATTCAATCAAATCAAAACTTTATTTGTATAAGACAACATACATGTTGAGGTTTTGTGTGTGTGTGTGTGTGTGTGCGTGCAGCTTCTGCTCCGTCCATGGTGAAGGTCAGAGTACAGCACCCCCCTGAGGCCAGTGTGAAGATCCACCAGGTGCTGAAGGTCAGAACCAGTGAATCCTGGGATAGGTTGACTGGAGGGGGATCCACTAAACGGCAGCTGACCGTGGTGTTGTTCATCACAGGCTGATCTACAGCTTCCCTTAAGTTCAATCCACCAAGCACCAAGTCAGACCTCACTCTGTCAATGTTAATGGTTATTTTCATCAAGATCCATGAACTGTCAGTGAAGATCTCAAAGAAGACTATCTCACAATTTCCTAGATCTTCACCGAAATGTTGAGTTCTTCTCTGATCCACATCCTCCACCATCGTGATCATCTGTTCAGTAGTTTCTAAATAATCCAGCAAACTAAGAACAAACCAAAGCAGACGGAATGAAAAAGCAGAGGCCGTCCACATACTTTTGGCCATGAATCCGTGTTTCTGTAAAAGACAATGATCAGTAATGATTAATTATGGTTGTCATGATTAAAATGTTCTGATGATGAGACAATGGTTTGTGTCTTCACATCAGGTGTCTGGATTCGGTCCCACCCTGCGGACGCTCTCCTCGCCCTCCTCGCCCTCCTCGGGGTCGGCGGGGGCTCCGGCTCCGTCCGGCGTAGGCGTTCAGGCTCAGACGGTGAGAGGCGACGGCACGTTCACCGAACACTCCGGCTTCAAGTACTGCTTCAGAGAGGTGAAGGACGGACAGGTGAGCGGCAGCGGGGCGGAGTCACGAGGAGCTGGTTTGAACTGGTTTCATAAGTGACAGACTGGGAACCGGTGCTTTACTCCTCTGTGTATATTTTTCCCAGGATCACAAGGTCACAGAGCGTTGACTCACACTGAAAGCAGCTGATTGGCTGTCTGCTTCCTGGTTCAGTGAATATAAACATCGTAAAAAAATATTCGTGAATCAATCTGACTTTGTTTAAAGACGAGTTTTAACCTCCGATTGGAGAGAAGCTGTTTATGATGCGTTAATGAGTCGACTCTGGTTCACATTATCTCCGTGGCTGCGTGTTCACACTCGTCTGCCATGTTTCATGCTCATAATAAAACGCAGCTTGTGTTTCACACAGTAGCTGCTGTGACTCTTAAAAATAAAACCGCTGACACTCGTCTGGACCTGCTGGTCCTCGACTCCACCTCTGACCTCACACATTTTTATTTCTCTCTCAGGGAGCGCTCACCTGTCGTCAGCTGATCCAACTAAATCGACTTTTCTCACATTAAACCTGGTCTTCATGTAAAACATGTGTGTGTTCACTACATGAACATGAAGTGTGTGTGTGTGTGTGTTTGTGTGTGTGTGTGTGTGTGTGTGTGTAGTGCAGCTCTCCTCTGCCTGGACTGAGGAGCAGGGACATGTGCTGCCGAGGGATTGGGAAGGGGTGGGGCATCACCGACTGTGTCCTCTGTCCTGGTAATACAGGTACACACACACACACACACATACAACACACACACACACACACACACATACAACACACACACACACACACACTAATGTGCTACATTAACCTTGACCACAGATATATAGTATAAAGATGGCCGACATGACAGTGAAGCCAGAACATCTGGATCGCCCCCTGGTGTCTGGCTGCAGTATAACTTCCTCCATGTTAGCAGATGGGACACGGACCAAACTAAAAATCAAAGTAGATGTTAAATAAAAGTTTGTAAAGATGTTTCTGTCGTTTCAGCTCGTTCTTCTCTCTCCGATGTTTGTTCAAGTGTTTCTGATCAGTTTGGTTTGAAAACCACGGCTCCAGTGGAGGAAGGTGTCCATCTTTATTTACAGTCACGGACTGTGGAGCACAGGGTGACCAGGGTTTGGACTGACAGGAGGCTCAGTACAATACGCTGCAGAGTGTGTGTGTGTGTGTGTGTGTGTGTGTGAGACTTTAAGCTACTCGTCTCTTCTGAGCAGCATCAGAGTTCTGACTCTCTTCAACAAAAATACCTCCATTATACTGATTTCACCAAAAACAAGTAGAGCCAACACACACACACACACACACACACACACACACACACACACACTTTTCTTCTCTCTTTCTCTCTGTGAAAATCTGAAACTTTATGACTGAAATATTTTGGAAACACTCCAGTAGAGGCTGCTTATATAACTATCTGACAGTATCACACACACACACACACACACTCAGTAATGATGCCTTCATGTTTGTGTAGAAAACTGACTAACAGTAAAGGAATGCAGCTCAGTAAGACTAAAGGCCTTTAACACACACACACACAGACACACACACACACATCTGCCCGTGTGTAGAGACACAAGTTGTGAGCTCACTTGCTGGCGTCTGACCTCACATCAGTCTGTCAAGTCAGAAAGAATGACGGAATAAACCTTTAAAACCACAGACAACCCCCCCACACACAACACACACACACACTATACACACACACACTCACACTACACGCACACACACACACTCACATACACACACACACACACTCACACTACACACACACACACTCACATACACACACACTCACATACACACACATAATAACAAAATGATATAATTCTGAATTTAAATGTTTTCTGTATAAATTAATTGTCATCATGACTCATCAGGTCACAGTAACAGCAGCTGTCCGTCTGGTTTTGAGGGATCCAATGGAACACAGTGTGTCGGTGAGTTTAACACACACACACACACGCACACAAAGATTGTGGGTCAGAGGTCACAGGTGGGAGCGAACTCCTTCTAACAGCATGCGGGAGCCTTGAGCCAGACGTCCAGGATGTGTCTCCGTTCTCGTACTTCAACACTTTATGTATATAGTCTTTGCGCTGCCATGGTAACATGCAGTGCACCCTGGGCACCAGGTCGCCATCTTGGCCACGAAGCATAAGAGGAGCGACTGCTGACGTATTTCAGACCTGTGAAGATGGCGTCCAGGCGTCAACACGATGTTCATCTAGTAAATTATGATCCATTCAAACGCTGGACAAAATGTCCAACTGAGGCTTCAGAACAGCAGCTCACAAACCAACGCTGACGTCTCGGTGACGGTCGATGAGTTCTCGCAGTGAGCTAGTGATCACACTGTGTACACAGAATACTGCAGTACTCCTAACAGAAGTATCTGATTTGAGAGTTTTCACACAGAAACATTTGAAACTGTTCTACTTTTTCTTACACCCTTCGCTGTTGTTCGTGTGTGTGTGTGTGTTTTAATGTGTATTGTGTGTGTAAATGTGTGTGTGTAGATGTGAATGAGTGCCTCCAGCCGGGGCTGTGTGAGAATGGGATCTGTGTGAACACCAGGGGGAGCTATAGCTGTGTGTGTAGGGTGGGGTTCATCCTCGACGCCACACATGGAATCTGCATTTGTAAGTAACACGCACACACACACACACACTCACACACTCGCTGTCGCCAGCTTGAGAATGAAATCAGGAATAACGCAGACTCCAGATCAGAACTGGTTGAATCCATCTCCGATAATGACGCATCCTTGATCTCATGTTTTCTGGACCGCACCTCGTGTCCGAGAATCCTGAACGGATATTGTTCAAGAACCAGAGCTTCCATGAGGGCCGTCACTTTTGGACAAATTTGACGCATGAATTCGTTCGTCCACCGAACACGTGTTCAGGTGGAACACGTGTTCGGTGGAACACGTGTTGCTGTGATCGTCCGTGGCGCCTCCTCTCTGGACAAACAACCTCGTTACTTCTTCGTCTATAATGTTTCTCCTCTCAGATGCTCTCGTGTTATGAACTTACTTTACTGACGGGTCAAGAGGACATGTTGCTCAGAAGGTTGAGCTCACAGTGAGCGCCCCCTGCTGGATCTTGAGGAAAACTACTTCAGACTTGTTGAACTAGTTTTTTACAGTGTGAACAGGACTTCCAATGTTCTCATGAATGTTTGAATTTAGAATAAAAAGTGACGGCTCCACTTTCCATCATGTAACTCATCAGACCGTCGTCTCATAAAGTTACCTCATGTTGGACCCCCCCGCTCAGTAAACACTGGAGTCTCTCAGACCTGTTGATGAACAAAGAGGTGGACTGTCCCTTTAACTAAGTTCACGTTCCTCCGAATCGTCCGATCAACAGACGTCTTTGTTTGGGTGAAAGTCAGCTGATGTTGTTTTGTCAGTGGATTCTTTGTCCTGGTCAAAGTCCGCAGGACGTTTTGTTCTGAGAAACTTCAGTGGAGGTCGGTGCTCAGATGGTTTTTGTGAAGTCTGACTGGAGATCTGCTTATTCTGACCGGCATCCCCGGAGGAGGAGGCTGCAGGATGCTGGTCCGCCTGGTAACCAATGACAACGCTGTAATTAATCAAAGCTTGACGCTGGTTTATTGGGCCTGACTCATGTCTCGTCTGTGTGGACGGGTGTGTTGTATCTGTGTGTGTGTTTGGTGTGTGGTGTCCAGGTGTGTGTCTGTGTCGCCTGCAGACTGAAATCATCTGTGTTTTTCTCGCAGACTCAACATTTATTTGTTTTGTCAGATTTTTGTGCTGCACAAAAACCAACGTGTTCTGGATCAGTAATGACCAAGAAATACTGTGACACACAACAACAGCAGAAACAGTTTGAACAAACATTAGACTGTTCCACTGTCAGCATCTGATGTTCATATTGATGGTGGAATGTCTGGACTCGTCTCTGACGTAGAAGCTTCATTCAGCACCTTTGGTTTTTGTCTCATCAGCACTTTTCATCTTCTCTGTGACGTCTGAGCTTTGCTGAACTTGTGTCTTGACTCGAGGTCGTCCTGTTTGAATGGACCTGAGGACAGCATGTGCTGACGCTGCATGGTGCGCTCTGCTGACGCCTCGGCTCCGTGTCCGTTTGGCCTCCCTGACGAGGGATGTCTCTGTGTGACCCTGTGTCCCTCTATGTGTGTCCTCTCCAGCCCAGAGTGTGATATCGGAGGAGAAGGGTCAGTGTTTCCGGGTCCTGGGCTCCGGTCAGGGTCCGTCCTCCTGCTCCTTGCCCATCCTGAGGAACATCACCAAACAGATCTGCTGCTGCAGCCGAGTCGGGAAAGCCTGGGGACACGACTGCCAGAGATGTCCACACTTTGGATCAGGTTGGTTTCCATATTAAATGTCTCAGATCAGATAGAAATGATTAGAAATGTGGTTTTCCACATTCACATCCCCATCAGTTCCCCTGTTCCCATTGGTTGTGGGACCTCCAGTGTGAACGGGGGCGGTTTGAATCGAGTGTGAATCAGTCGGGACGAGAGTCAGCTCCGCTCCGACAAGAACACGGAGAATCAAGTGTGTCTGACTCTGTTGTCTTTGCTAACAGCTGCTGTTCAGTTCACTGATGCAGCTGTTTACATGTGGAGGAGACCAGACGTTATTTAAATAACCTGTTTACACCATGTTTTCAGATGTCAGCTGTTCTTACATGAACTGAGACTGAGCCTCCTCACTCGTCCCTCTGTCTCCTCCTCAGTGGCCTTTAAGGAGATCTGTCCAGCCGGTCCTGGTTATCACTACTCAGCTTCAGCCCTGCAGTTCAACCAGAGAGTCAACGAGCAGCTGGGGGGCCGAGGGGCCACACTGGTAACCCACAGCAACCAGGACAACCAGGGTAGCTACAGTCGACCACCCTGAGACACACTGTACGTTCATAACAACAACACGTGTAACAGCTTCATGATTCAACATTCACCTCCTGTCAGCTCCTGATTCTGGGTCGAGTAGTGGTGCAGCCTCCAGGCAGAAACCCTCATCCTCTGATGGAGCGAGTACTTCACTGAGCTCTGGATCAGCTGGTACCAGCGGCACTCAGACCAGACCAGATCCACCTCCGTCTCCCCGGCAGCCTCAGACCCGCCCGGCCACCGGCTCTCCCTCCATCAGGACGGTACAGTCCAGCAGCACCAGCACCTCAACCCCCCAGGACAAACCCAGGACTCCTGGCAGAACTGGGACCCAGCAGGTCCGACCTGACTCTGCTCCATCACAACCAAGACCACAGCCCCCGTCCACTGGGAGTCACGGTAACAGAAGCTCCGAGAGCAGAGCTGTGTTACAGTGCTGTGCACGTGACCTGTGTGTTGAATGTTGTGGTTTCTGCTCTCAGCCGGCGGCCATCCCTCCTCTGTGTCTCGGCCCATCCAGACTCCAGCAAGAGGGGACTCTCTCCCTGCTCCTGCCCAGCCACAGAGCCCCGGGCGGGGGTCCAGACCCCACGAAGAGCTGCCCCCTCTGGAGAAGAGGCCGGCTGTCAGCCCAACAACCAGACCGAGCCGAGTGCAGAGTGAGTCTCAGACTCTCCAGGGTCCAGAGTGTGTTTGACCGGAGGAGGCAGATGTGGCAGGAAATGAGAGGGCGACCACGACTCCTCAGTGTTTTCTATTATTGATTTTGCGCACACACACACACACATATACACACACACACACACACATAAACACACACACACACACACATAAACACACACACACACACACACACACACACACACAGTCATGATGATGCGTTCGGTATCTTTAATGTATTTTTTTTTCAAAGGTCTTTCTTATTATATTGATATTTTCTGTGTGTGTGTGTGTGTGTGTGTGTGTGTGTGTGTGTGTGTGTCTGCAGCAGTGCGAAGTGTGTGTGAGAGCAGACCGGGGATATGTGGGCGTGGCCTCTGTGTGGATCAGCCAGGTGGGAAACACACTTGTGTGTGTGATCAGGGATATCAACCCAACCTCCAGCGCACGTACTGCCAAGGTCAGACACACACACACACACACACACACACACACACTAACACACACACACACACACACACACTAACACACACACACACACACACTAACACACACATAAAAAGTCTTTAAATGTTGCACAAATCTTTTCAAGCTATTTTTATATAAATTATTATTATTTTGCACAAATCGATAAACTTAATCAGGTACGAAATAAACACCTGAAATTATTTGTAAAATGTGTGTGTGTGTGTGTGTGTGTGTAGATGTGAATGAGTGTGTGCAGTCCCCAGGAGTGTGTTTGGTGGGAGAGTGTGTGAACACCATGGGAAGTTACAGGTGTGTGTGTCCGTCTGGGTACCGGAGTAGCGGCGAGCAGACCAGTTGTACAGGTAATGGCGACTTCCTGTTGTTGTTTGGTACTGATGTTAACGCTCAGTGACTTCAGCCGCTCGCTCTCGGTCGTCCACAGACATCGACGAGTGCCAGCTGAACCCCTGCAGGAACGGTCGCTGTGACAACACGCCAGGCAGCTACAGGTGTGTCTGTCGCCTTGGTTACAGGCTCACAGGCAACACCTGCACAGGTAAAGATGCTCTGTAGCATCTGATGAGATCAGACACGTGTTAATATTCAATCACATGAAACAAAAGAAACGCAAATGAGTTTGTGTGTGTGTGTGTGTGTGTGTTTCAGATGTGGATGAGTGTGACGACCCTCTGCAGTGTCCTGGTCAGGAGTGTATCAACAGTCAGGGATCGTACCGCTGTGCGTCCTGTCAGCCTGGATATGGACTTATCAACCAACTCTGCACAGGTAACACACACACACACACTTGTTGGATGACGAATCAAAAGCAGGAAGCTGTCACAATGTGAAAACTACAGACCTGGTGGTCAGAGGTCAGAGGTCACTCAGCTTCAACACTGGGAAAGAGAAGAAGACAAATGGAGGACCCATAACTCCCCAACAACAACAATCATATCTCTTGTAAAGATCACAGTTAAAATACAACATATAAATTATATAATAGTAGTAATAGTGTATTTGTTCTTTCTGAGAATCATGTCTCAGTGTCGTTCTTCAGGTGTCACTGATTCTTGCTGATAAATCCAAACCTCTCTGTTGTGTCGTCTGCAGACATCAACGAGTGTCGTCAGAATCCCTGCTCCAACGCTCGCTGTGAAAACACACCCGGGAGCTACCGCTGTGTCTGTCGCCACGGTTACAAGCTCCAGAACAACACCTGTACAGGTAAAGACAGAGGAGATGAGCCTCAACACTGACTCCAGTGTCACGTCTGTTCACAGATCAAGCTACAGTCTGTTAGTTAGCATAACGACTGGAGTGTGTGTGTGTGTTTGTGTGTGTGTGTGTGTGTGTTTGTTCAGACATAGACGAGTGTGCGGAGCCATCTCAGTGTCCTGGTCAGATGTGTGTGAACACGGTGGGATCATACCGCTGTGTGTCCTGTCGACCAGGATACACACTGACCAACAGACAGTGTACAGGTACACGTAAACACACAGACACACACACACACACGCACACACACACACACACACACTGCCCTCCCTCACCTCTCTCTCTCTCTGCAGATGTAAACGAATGTGAGAACAGTGAGTCTTGTCCTGGTCAACAGTGTGTGAACACAGAGGGATCATTCAGCTGTATGGACTGTCAGCAGGGGTACCACAGTGTGAACGGAGTGTGTACAGGTACACACACACACACACACACACACACACACTTTCCATTTTGAAAAACGTTAAGACAGCGTCTAAACCTCGACATTGTGGGATGATATCAAAATGAAATGTCATCTGTGTGTGTGTGTGTGTGTGTGTGTGTCAGATGTGGACGAGTGTGTGCAGGTCTCTCAGTGTCCAGGTCAACAGTGTGTAAACACTGTGGGATCGTACCACTGTGTGTCCTGTCAGCCTGGATACAGCAGCAAAGATGGCTCCTGCCAAGGTAACACACACACACACGCAGACACACACACACACACACACACGCAGACACACACACACACAGACACACAGACAGACACACACACACAGTTGCTGTATCAGTGAATAAATAAAAGTAGTAAGAATGCCACGCCCCCTCTCTGTCCTGCAGATGTGGACGAGTGTGCGAGCGCTGGGGCGTGCGACGCCGAGCGAGAGTGCGTGAACACCGTCGGCTCGTTCAGGTGCAATTGTCTGCCTGGGTATCGAACCTCCGTCCTGGGGAGGCAGTGCAGAGGTGAGAGATAAAACCATCGGACACCTGAGTAGAAACCAGGCTGGAAATAAAGATGGACGACATGACGACCTTTAAATAAAGCAGAATCAAGGTTCATAGGGTCAATGAGTTTTAACGTGTGTCCTCAGATATTAACGAGTGTCTGGAGGGAGATTTCTGTTTCTCCAGAGGCGAGTGTGTGAACACGCCTGGATCCTACACGTGTGTGTGTTCTCAGGGATTCACGCTGAGCGACAACAGGACGTCCTGCCTCGGTGAGTTCAGCGTCATGAATCTAAAATAAAACAAGAAGAACTTTGAAATCAAACAGGGGGAACTTTCCTCTTCATAGTTGTGTAGTTGTTGTTGTGATGTGAGCAACTCCACTGCAGTTGAGTTCCAGCTAAAACCATAAATATTCAGACTTGTGCGTCTGTTGTCCAGAAACACTGAACAGAAGAGTTGTGTATTAGAGTTGTTGAAACAGTTGTTGGAAACACACACAGCTCAGTTCATCTGTTTCAGGGCTGATGTAATGCTGATGTCATCTTTGGCCTGTGCTCATGAGGAAGTGTAGACATGTGTGTGTGTGTGTGTGTGTGTGTGTGTGTTGCTTGTAGTGACGGCCTCTCTCTCTCTGCAGATGTGGATGAGTGTGAAAAGTCGGGTGTGTGTGTGGACGGCCGCTGTGTGAACACTGAGGGCTCCTTCTACTGTCAGTGTCAACCCGGCTTCACCACCAACCCTGAGAGGACCACCTGCCTCGGTGCGCACACACACACACACACACACACACACAGGTCATAGGTCACTAAGGTTTGAAAGGACACAAACGTTTGTTGAAGATGTCTCGTCTGTTTCTTCCAGATGTTGACGAGTGTGTAGCGTCGGGGGGGTCGGTCTGCAGCTCGCAGCGTTGTGAAAACACCATTGGTTCGTATCGCTGCCTCGCTTCCTGTGAGCCGGGCTACCAGGTGTACCAGGGCGGGTGTGAAGGTGAGTCCTCGCTGTCGCGGAGTCGTGACGCACAAACTGACACTGAGGGCAGCATTTCCTGTTTCACAGTAAAAGTCCTCCAGAGAAGTGAAAGGGTAAAAGAGACAGAACACAGGAAGGAGTCTTGGTGAGAAACAGGTTTGAGATCAGACTGAACAAACACTGAAGCGTTTTCACAATAAAACCAGAGAAAATCTAATTTATTGTGACAGGAAAATATGGACACCTGAATAAATCATGAATCTTTGTTTCCTTTCTTTCTTCTTCTCATTATGTCAATATTACACTTCCTGTATTTCCTGCAGATGTTTTATGTACACTTGTTTTTCCATTTGCTGCAGTAGAGAGAAAGTAGTTTACATCTAAAGAGATTTATTTGAACTTAAAGAGACGAGTGTAACTGTCCGTCTGTGTCGTCTCCGTCAGATATTGACGAATGTGCCAATAGGACGGTGTGTGGGGACCACGCCTTCTGTCAGAACCTGATCGGGACGTACCTGTGTGTGTGTGACCAGGGCTTCACCTCCACCGCAGACACAAAGTCCTGCGTCGGTACGTGTTCGTCACCAGACGTTTCACATCACAGCCGGAATACATCGACATAAAAGAGACAAGAGGACGTCCTCATTAAGAGGAATTCAATTTGTTTGGTCTCTTGATTTGTGGTTGAAATCAGATTTTAAAATGAAACACATAGTGTGACGTGTGTTGTTGTTGTGGGTCTGTGATACGACCACAATCTGTCCACATTAAAGTGAAAGCGTCAGCAGAACGAGAGCTGAGACATGTGAGGACAGAAACACGTCCTGATCCAGCTCTGCAGCGTTAACACAGTTGTTGCTTTTTGACGTGTTCACTCATCTTCTCCGTCCTCGTCTCTCAGATGAGGACGAGTGTGTGTCTCTGGCCGGTGTGTGTGGTTCGGCTCGCTGTGAGAACGTGGAGGGATCCTTCATGTGTGAATGTGACCACGGAGAGTTTGACATGACGACGAGAAAGTGTGTCAGCACTGTACTTCCAGGTACACACACACACACACACACACACACACACACACACACTTATGATAAATACGTTTGGTCTCTGCAGATCTTAAAGCTCGTATCTTATTCTCTAAACATGTTCAGAAAGTCTTCATGTGTCTGGAACCTTGGATCTAGAATAAGAGACGGATCGAGGTTGTAACCACAACCTCTTCTTTCTTCTCCTGCAGCAGAGATCGTCCCCAGCTACCCCTCCTCCTCTTCTTCCTCCTCTTCTTCCTCCTCTTCTTCTTCTTCCTCCTCCTCCTCTGTCTTTCATGTCAGTGGGGTGGAGTTGGACCAAGTGCTGCCCCCGCTCCCCGCCGCCCGTCCTGGCGAGCTGAGGGAGTGCTACTACAACCTGGCGGAGCGAGGGACCTGCAGCCTGCTGGCCACCAACACCAGCCAGCAGGAGTGCTGCTGCACAGTGGGCGAGGGCTGGGGGCTGGGCTGCCAGTACCACCCCTGCCCCCCCACCGACACAGGTGAGACACAGGAAGTTAATCTGGGCCTTTGTAAAGCACCAATCAGAGCCAAGGGGAGTGGCTATAGCCTGTTCTGTTGCTGTGGTTACCATGGTGACTCGTTGTGTGATAAACTGTTTCACCAACACGTCAGTTAAAGACTTTTGTTTCTGTGCAGCCGAGTTTCTGTCTCTGTGTCCCAGTGGGAGAGGATACGTCACAACTGGACCAGGAGCCTTCAGCTACAGAGGTCTCACACACACACACACACACACACACACACACACACACACACACACACACACACACACACACACACACACTCCTGCTCTAAACACTGTGTTCTCTCTCCAGATGTGGACGAGTGTAAACGTTTCCACCCAGAGGTGTGTAAGAACGGAGTGTGTGTCAACAACATCCCCGGATACAACTGCTACTGCTCCAGTGGATATGTTTACAACAGCACGCTGCTGGAGTGTGTCGGTAAAAACACACACTCTCACACACACACACACTCTCTCACACACACACACACACACACACACACACACACACACGAGCACCACACACATTGATGAAGTGTGTTTGTGTCTCAGATCACGATGAGTGTGAGGAGGAGAGTTGTGTCGGAGGAGTGTGTGTGAACACGGTGGGATCGTATTACTGCAGCTGTCCGCCGCCTCTGGTGCTCGATGACACGCAGCGAAACTGTGTCAACTCCTCCCACCTCACCGTGGGTAAGACTTCATCCCTCCATCCTCTCACTTCACTTCTTCTTCTTCCTCTTCTTCTGTTCATACTGTGTCTTCACTCGTCCATTGAGCTTCCAGACACAGATCATGTCTCTCTCTCTCTCTCTCTCCCCCCCCCCCCCCCCTCCAGATGAGAACATGTCCGTGTGCTGGCAGCACGTCTCTGCTGACCTCATGTGTCAGAGCCCCCTGCTGGGCGCTCAGGTCACCTTCACCGACTGCTGCTGTCTGTACGGGGAGGGCTGGGGGATGGAGTGCGCCCTCTGTCCCTCCACCGACTCCGGTAAAAAATACAAATACACTCACTCTGTGTTGTGACACACACACACACACACAACACAACACAAACTGTACAGAGGTGATTAAAGCTGCAGTTAGTGATGTATGACCAGCAGAGGGCAGAGGTGATTTAAATCAGTGCAGCTTTAATGATGTCACCGACCTGTCAGCGTTCTCCTTCTCTCTGCAGACGACTACGCCTTTCTCTGCAGTTCCTTCCCTCCTCCTCTTTTTCCAAGTTTTCCGGATTCGAGTGGATCAGAAACAGGAGTGAGACGAGGAGTCGGACGAGGAGGAGCAGGTGGTACGAACATTCACTTAATTCATTTATTATCAATTCATTTGACTTTTTTCTCCTTTATTCCTCCTTTTTCATTACAGTTACTTTCAATTATGTTTGATTGAGTTAATTTGATTCTTTTTATTCTCCTCCTCCTCAGCTCCTCCTCATTTCCCTCCGTACACTCCTGACTCCTTCCCTCCAGCTGTGGTTCCCGGCAGAGACTTCAGTCGTCCTGACTATGACGATTACTCTCCAGCAGGGGGCAGCAGGTCAGACTTCAGGACTCCTTCGTCCTATGGCAGACCTGAGTACAGGTGAGTGGACAATGAGAATCAGCAAATAACAGTAAAAATTATAAAAGTTCCTTTAAGGTAAATAAAGTATCTGGACAAGGAGCAAAAGTAAAGAACGACTGACAGAAGCTGAAGTCTCAAAGAAGTCAAACTCCTTCATGTGAGATGATTCACGATAAAAGAAATATCGTGTGTCGATCACATCTGGAGCTTTGACTCTCGTTCTGGACAGATGTTGAAAACATATAAAAGCGTCATCGTCGTCCTGATGTTAAACAATCTGACCCTGTATTTTTACTTCCTGTGATGTCATTTCCTGGAGAATCTTCAAACGCGTCATATAAACCTTGAACAGCCTGAACGTGTGAACGAGCGTCTGATGTGTTCACGTGTGTCTCTGTCTCTCAGCACTGGTTTCTACTCTGAAGGAGACTACTCCTCCCCTGACGGGCCCCCACCCAGGCCTCCGTCCTTCCGCCTCCAGCCGGACCCCCGGGCTGAGACCGCGTTCGGGGCCCAGCCTCCTCCTCCATCCCAGCCGGACGGCCCTCCTCTCAGCCTGGCTCCGCTGCCCGGGGCTCCTTACGATGACCAGGAGGAGGAGGAGGAGACGTGGAGGTCAGGGCCGCCGTTCCCACCATTCACTGAGCGGAGAGGAGGAAGAAGAGGAGGAGGAGGAGGAGGAGCACCGAGGAGGGTGTATGAAAGTGAGAAGCCAGATTTGAAAAACGAGTTTGAGGAGGAGAAGAGTCATCTCTCCCTCTGACATCTCTCCTCCATCTTGTCTCCAGGGCGATACGAGTCGTATGCCGGCCTGAGCGCAGCAGAGGATTGTGGGATATTGCACGGCTGTGAGAACGGCAGGTGTATTCGCGTGGCGGAGGGTTACACCTGTGACTGTTACCAAGGATACGAACTGGACATGACCTCCATGACCTGCATAGGTACGAAGAGACGGCTGCTCAGAGGAAGACGTTGGTCCTGAACAACTAAACGATTTCTGTCACTTTTACATTCAGCAGTTAAAACTTTTTGAAATAACTTTGAAATAAAGCTCGTTGTTTATATCCGAGTTAAGTTGAAGGAGACACGGAGCGATGAAGTACTGACTTCAACGTAAAGGAAGGGGAGGAGGAGGAAACATGAGGAACACATGAAAGAAAAACGTGTTCACATTTGAATAAATACACGTTTGTCTAAATATTACAGCAGATACACATTTTGAATAATAATAATCATAATGATTAATATAACATATTAATAATAATTTTATTGCATGTTTGTGTTTGCAGATGTAAACGAGTGTGAGGACGGCGTCAGCGTCGAGTTCCCGTGTGTGAACGCTCGCTGTGTCAACACCGACGGCTCGTTTCGCTGCGTCTGCAGGAGAGGATACGTCATGTCCCGCCGACCCAACCACTGCGTGGCCGCATAGACGCCGTCGCACCAGACCGAACCCGACCAGGACAAACCTGGGACTGGACCCGGAGACAGACTGGGTCGGACTACAGGAGACTAAACTGGTCTGGGTTTTACTTCAGGACCAGATTTGACAAACTTTACTCAACCAGGATAAAACGTACTGGACTTAAAAACTGTAGATTGCACTAAACTAGGCCGAGCTGAACTGGGCCGGGTCAGACTGTATATTCAGAGTCAATTTATCCGACAGTCAGTTTCAGTCCGGCCCGGTTTATTTGACCCAGAAACTGAAACCAGGCTTATAGTACAAATCAGACTAGCTCTAATTAGCCTCGCAATACAAATCAGGCTAAACCAGGTCACACGTCACATGTTCCTGACGACGACGACACATCAGGACGTTTGTTGTTTTTTAAAATGTCTGAAGAAAAGACGTGCAGAGTTGTGAAGTAGAAGAAGAAACGGTTTGAGTTTGATTGTTAATGTTATTGTTGTCAGAACAACGTTAGCGTCAACGAATGGTCGTGTTCATCATCAGTTCTTTATTTTCTGGATTCGTTGATGAATTGTTTGTTTAGTAAAATGTTAGAATTTCACTTTTCCAGAAACCAAAGGTCTCAGTTCAGGTGTAGTTCACCTGCACATTTCATTTCACAATGTTTTACAACACGAAGTCACATTTTCAGATATTTTCATCGAAGCAAAGATTTGAAGCGAGTTCACTCAAACGATCGATAATCAAAGTGACAATTATTTTCCCGTCAGTCATCGATTCATCCGCAGCTCTGATTGTTATAGATGTGTTTTCACAGAGGAGCTCAGGTTGGATTTTCATTCTGATCATTGTATCTACAACTTACACTACACACATACATTTATATACACATCGATATTAAACAGCAGTGATTGAGAGAATGATTGAGTCATCTACAGACGTGACAACAGAAAAATCGTCTGACTTAATTAATGAAGGTTTACACGATAAACGATGTTTTTATGAGACATGCAGCAGAGAAATTCCATTTTTTTCACTGAACCCAGCTGTGATTTCTGACCACGCTGCTTCACTGTAGACGAGTCACGTCATCGTCTTGTCTCGCTGACAGAAAGTTACTGAAGAAGTTTTCAGACATCGACTCTAGAAAATATCCAGAGAAGGTGTCTGGACAGTTTCTCATGTGAAGCAGGAGATCGTCCGGGTCCGACTCGTTTCTAACAACAGGAACATGTGCGGAACGTTCATTCCAGAAGTTTCCACACATTTTCCTGATGTTTCCTCTCATGGACTCACTCTGACATGTTCCAGATATTTTACCAGGAGGCTGCAGGAGAAGATCCAGAAAATGTCCAGAGACACTGACTCACATACAGAACCTGCACAACATGTGAGGAACATTTGAGGAACATGTGAGGAACACGTGAGGAACACGTGCAGAACCTCAGCAGCTTTACTGAAACACTGATGAAGAGTTTATGTCCTGTTGATTCATTTCATTTGACCTCCTGACCTGAGGGTGGCGCTCTGCTGAGTCAGTGATTCTGGAGGAAACTTATCCCAGTTTGCTTGATTAGATTTATTTCACGATCTTTGGTTTAAAATGATCAAATTCTAAAACACTGAGTCTAAAAAACGTTTGATTCTCATGTGACTGAATCTCCAGAGTGACCATCACAGGCAGTTTCTTTATTTCACATTTCATGTTCAATTCTATTTTATTTGTATCGCGCTAGTTTGGTGAACGCTCTAAATACTACATTACCCATAATTCCACTCATGAGCTGCTGGAAGCTGCATCCAGTCACATTGTGTAAATAGTGATTTGCATAATCTGTTTCAGCTTGTAAGAGTTTGTGTTTGATTAACTTCCTGTTGTAGTTAACGAGCTGATTCCTCCTCAGTATAACGTGCACTGTACCTTCCACACACACACACTCACACACACACACACACACAGACACACACAGACACACACAGCAGATTGTGTTATTAGTGTTTGAATTGTCGTCTCTGGTGTTTTTTTTAAACTGCTCATTTTAATGTTTAATGATTCACTTTTGTATTGTTGTGGTTTGTATGTCAAGAAATGAAAATATATTTGCACACACACTTTCAGTGAAACTGTGTTTGTGTGTTTTGTTGGTCTGTAGGACGTAGAACAGAGAGGAAGGTTACTGGTTCAAATCCCAACTCCAGCTGCTAAAAGTCTGGTCAGGGAAGAACAGAGGCTCAGTAAGTTACTGAACGTGATGCAAAGGATTCACCAACACAGGCTGCAGGCGACAGATACACAAAACAACCACAGACACACAAAACAACCACAGATACACAAAACAACCACAGATACACAAAACAACCACAGATACACAAAACAACCACAGATACACAAAACATACACAAAACAACCACAGATACACAAAACATACACAAAACAACCACAGACACACAAAACAACCACAGACACACAAAACAACCACAGATACACAAAACAACCACAGATACACAAAACAACCACAGACACACAAAACAACCACAGATACACAAAACATACACAAAACAACCACAGACACACAAAACAACCACAGACACACAAAACCACCACAGATACACAAAACAACCACAGACACACAAAACATACACAAAACAACCACAGATACACAAAACAACCACAGATACACAAAACAACCACAGATACACAAAACAACCACAGACACACAAAACAACCACAGACACACAAAACAACCACAGATACACAAAACAACCACAGACACACAAAACAACCACAGACACACAAAACAACCACAGATACACAGATACACAAAACAACAACAGATACACAAAACAACCACAGATACACAAAACAACCACAGATACACAAAACAACCACAGACACACAAAACATACACAAAACAACCACAGATACACAAAACAACCACAGATACACAAAACAACCACAGATACACAAAACAACCACAGATACACAAAACAACCACAGACACACAAAACAACCACAGACACACAAAACAACCACAGATACACAGATACACAAAACAACAACAGATACACAAAACAACCACAGATACACAGATACACAAAACAACCACAGATACACAAAACAACCACAGATACACAAAACAACCACAGATACACAAAGAAACAAAGTTATACATGGATATGAACGATTGTTTGTTTGTTTTCACTGGTCCTCTGGTGTTTTAGCATGTTGCTAACGCTAACCTGGTGACGCGCACGTGACACATCGTCCAATCGTCCACCAGCAGCATCACCTGTTTATGTAGATCCAGTTGTAAGCCACTTTATATTGTAGGCCAATCCACACACACACACACACACACACACACTGGCAGCATTAATGGGATTACTGAGGTTCACCCAGTACTGAGGATGAACCTGTGAGCCAGCGGAATATCAGCTTTCGACCAGTATGATGATGAAGTGTGTAGGTGGAACGTTCCCATGATCCTCTTTGGCAATCCTTTTTTTTTTAAACGATAGATTTTATAGAAAAATGTAAAAGCACGTGATCAAAGCTCGATGGAATAAACACGTCTGATCAACGGACTCAGTACAAACACTTCATGAAGGAAATAAAACCTGCTGGAGAAGTGACCAGGAGCATATTCATGACGTCACAGTGTTTGTGATCAGCTGCTTTTAGAAAACGAGTATAAGCACTGGCTGAAACACGCCACTTATTACCCAGAAGCCTTTGCTCCGCTCTTTCAGACGTTATGGGCCGGCGTTGAGTCAGAGCGGTGGTGACCCAGATCTGATGGAGGTGAGCGGGTCGACTGTGTGAACGGTGTCAGGAACAAACAGAATCCAGACTTAGTGACTTTATCTCAGGATATTTTAGCTCAGATTATCTGCAGCATCGATTCCCTGACGATCACACACAGTGAAGAGGAGAAGGAAGTGAACAAGTGAAGTGAACAAGTGAAGTGAACAAGTGAAGTAAACAAAGTACAATGAATAAAGTGAAGTAAAGTAAAGGACACGAGGACCTAGATATTCAGATCTTATGAAACAGCAGATGTAGGTGAGACTGACCTGAGCGTCTGAGGTGAGATTATGTCAGTGTGTGTGTTCTTGTGTGTGTGTGTGTTCTTGTGTGTGTGTTATTGTGTGTGTGTGTGTGTGTGTGATGCTGAAGCAGCATCTCAGTTTATTTCATCAACACAACGATGATGAAATCTAAACTAAAACGAACATTGAATCAAAGTTTGACTCAAACTATGATGAGAGGACAACTCGTGATGATGATGCAGTGTTGCCATGGTAACCTAGACGCTGCAGTTTGGACACGACACGTTTTATTTGATTTATTTACTGATGATGACGAGTTGTTCGAGGTCCAGAGGATGAAAAGCTGCAGAGACGAGCTTCAGATCTACGGTGGCCTACATCTGTCGCTGTCCCAATCAATAGAGATGATGCTGGAGGAGGAAGTCAATCCGCATGATGATTGGCTTGTCCTGCAGGCTCTGCCCCGCCCCCTCTGTGATGACAGGGGATAAATGACCGGAGCGACGCCTCAGAGCCTCGATCCGTCTCCATCTGCTTCTTCGGACTTCAGAAAAACTTTTCGTCTCTGTGGAAGTTTCTATCCATATTTCCCACATTGTCACTGGACATTGAAGTATCTTTGGAAAAGCTCTGTTTTCCTGACTGAGATCAGAGTGTGTGAACACAGCACTGAGGCCCTGCTGTTGAACCAGGTTCAGGTTCAGGACCAGGATCAGGATCAGGTTCAAGACCAGGTACAGGTTCAGGATCAGGTTCAGGATCAGGATCAGGCTCGGGAACAGGATCAGGATGGAGCTGAAGGATTTCTGTGTGATGGACGAGCGTCAGCTCTTCGCTCCTCAGCGGTGAGAAACTCACTCACACATGAATTATAATAATAAACTGTATTTATATAAAAGTTCTTCAGGAGGAAACAGCTGACGGATGAAATGAGAACAAAACTAAAGAATAATTAAAACAGATGAAATCATATAAATGATCTATTTACTTTTTTACTCATTAAAATAACTGAACCTGTGCATTTGCTTTGATTTATTTATATTATTTATTATATATTTATATGATATATTTATATTATTTGTATATTTATTATATATTTATATTATATATTCCAAGTTTCTTCCTGTAATCAGTATCAGGACGGTGGTGTATGGAAGATGATTAGTGCCATGTACAATGGTTAAAGGTTTTTTCTTTATTTCTGAGAATTTTATTTTTCTGTTTTTCAATAAAACACTTTTGTAGTTTAGTTCCCGTCACTCACACTGATTCATTTTCATTCAGCCTTCTGGACTCCACCTCCTCTTCCTCCTCCTCCGCTGACGAGGCTCATTCTCCAGCCTCCTTCCTCCACTCCTCCCCCCTCAGTCCCCCATTCGCTCTGGACGCCACTCTCGCCCTCAGCCCCTCTCACCCGGGTTTCCTCCTCGTCAGCCCGGCCTCCTCCTCCTCCTCCTCCGTCAGCCTCCTCTGTGGAGCAGCAGAGCCCGACTCTCCCACAGGATCTAGTTCCAGTGGCGGAAGTGGCGGAGGCGGGGCTATGGGGTCCCACTCGGACTCGTTCTCAGCGCAGGTGAAAAACTTTCCTCATATTTTCATTCTTTCCTTTGTTTTGTTTTCTCAACACAGCAACAAGTATTTTTATCTTGTTTTATTTTAAAGACTTGGTTACATTTACCCGGGATGGAGTAAAGTTACAACAAGAACAACAAGAGTAAAGTTACAACAAGAGTAAAGTTACAACAAGAACAACAAGAGTAAAGTTACAACAAGAACAACAAGAGTAAAGTTACAACAAGAGCAAAGTTACAACAAGAACAACAAGAGTAAAGTTACAACAAGAGCAAAGTTACAACAAGAACAACAAGAGTAAAGTTACAACAAGAGTAAAGTTACAACAAGAACAACAAGAGTAAATAAAGTTTTTGAGGAGTTTCAGCACATTTAACGACGTGGGCGTGTCTTCTGTCCGCAGGTGGACTCCATCCTGAGGGGGGACTACTTGACACCAGGGGGCGCTGCAGGGCCCAAGAGGCTCTGTCTGGTGTGTGGAGACTTTGCCTCCGGGTATCACTACGGAGTGGCGTCCTGCGAGGCCTGCAAGGCGTTCTTCAAAAGAACCGTCCAGGGTGAGGAGTGTGTGACATCATCATTCAGACTGATCCTTTGATCCAGTGACTGTAGTTAAAGTAAACAGATGAATATATGACGACACGTCTGGAGCGTGACGCTGCGTCAACGTGACGCTGCGTCAACGTGACGTCGTCTTAATCTGAATCTGACCTGATGAAACTGAGCCGCGGCCGGTTCTGATGATGTCACTCGTTTACCTATTGATCAGTAAAACCCAGAGTCGGTGAGAAACAGCCTCCGGCCGCCGCTCGTCAATATCCTGTTAACGGACTCTGAGGTTTTCAGCCCCAGTAAACACTTGGCTGTGGGGGGGGGGGGGGGGTGGACGGACATATAGATTTCTGTGAGAAGAGAAAACGTGCACGGAGGGAATCAAACTAATTAATGTTTCATCACATGATCGACTCATTAAAACCTCATCGTCCACGACTCATCTCTCAATAAAGTTTCCTGTCGTTGCCCAGGCAACATCGAATACAGCTGTCCAGTAACGAGCGACTGTGAGATCACGAAGAGGCGGAGAAAGGCCTGTCAGGCCTGTCGCTTCCAGAAGTGTCTCCAGGCCGGGATGATGAGGGAGGGTAAGACAGACACACAACACAGACACAGAGACACAACAGACACACAACGACCACACAGAGACAGACAACGACCACACAGAGACACAACACAGAGACACAACAGAGACACAACACAGAGACACAACAGAGACACACAACAGAAACACAACAACAAGGTAAACCGGTGTGTGTCTGTGGTGCAGGGGTGCGTTTGGACCGGGTCCGAGGGGGACGACAGAAGTACAAGCGGCGGGTGGAGACAGGGAGGTGCAGTCACCTGATCAGCAGCAGTGAGTAAACGTTCATCATGTGACTCACACGTCGTCCAATCAGCTGCTGTTATTGACCTCACGTCCGTCTTTCAGGAAACAAGATGATTTCACACCTGCTGCTCACTGACCCCGCCCCACTGGCTGCCAATCAGGACAGTTCGACCAATGACAGCAGCCTGTGCGCCCTGCTGACCCTGTGTGACCTCCTGAACCGCGAGCTGCTGGTTCTGATTGACTGGGCCAAACAGATCCCAGGTAAACGCCCACAAACGCGTTCTGACGTTTTTATTCTCTTCAGTCATGTGAACTGACACCTGCTCTGCCCCGCCCCCTCCCAGGCTTCTCCGGCCTGTCATTGGTCGATCAGATGTCTCTGTTGCAGAACGGTTGGATGGAGGCGCTGCTGGTGGGTGTGGCCTGGCGATCGCAGGGCGCACCAGGGGAGGAGCTGGTGTTTGCCGGGAACCTGCGGTTGGACGAGGGCCAGTGTCGATCGCTGGGATTGGCCGAGCTGTACGAGGCGCTGCGTCACCTGACAGTGAAGTACCAGCTGATGAGCCTGAGTCCTGAGGAGGTGGTGACGCTGAAGGCCATGGCACTGGCCAACTCTGGTACACACATGTACACACATGTACACAGAGACACATGTACACACAAGTACACAGAGACACATGTACACACAAGTACACAGAGACACATGTACACACATGTACACAGAGACACATGTACACAGAGACACATGTACACAGAGACACATGTAGACACATGTACACAGAGACACATGTACACACATGTACACAGACACACATGTACACAGAGACACATGTACACACATGTACACAGAGACACGTGTACAGGTTTGCTGACGTGATGAAAAGGGTGGAGCCAACTTGACGAGCAGAGAAGGTTCACAGACGCACATCGTTACAACAACAACATTAAAATCTACTGAAGCATCAACTCTCATTGATTTACAATTAGAGGAGCAGATGTGTTGTTAGTGTGTGTGTGTGTGTGTGTGGGGGGGGGGGGGGGTATTGATATTGATCAGTGGCTGTGGGCTGAAGCTTCACTGTATTGATTAGCTCCAGACATTTAGTTTGTTTTGGAAATGGAGTGTGTGTGTGTGTGTGTGTGTGTGTGTGTGTGTGTGTGTGTGTGTGTGTGTGTGTGTGATACAGACTCTCAGTGTTGTGGCTTCAGTGGCTAATGCTAACAGCGCTAACAGTGGCCACTGATCAATATCAGCCCTGTCAGAGCAGTGGTGCATGCTGGGATGCTGGTTGGTTCCTTCCAGCTGAGGTCTGGTCGGTCTCCCACCGTCTGAGACTCAGATCAATAATATTGATCAACTGGATCGATCACACACACACACACACACACACACACACACACTCTTCTATTGTGTGAATATTGATGTTCAGACCGTTGAGACACATTAGCTGTGTGTGTGTGTGTGTGTGTGTGTGTGTGTGTGTGTGTGACCTTGACCTCGTTCACCACTTCACTGTGACCGAGCTCATGTGACGCTGATGTTTGCAGATGTGAAGGAAAACATGTATATTACAGTGAACACACACACACACACACACTTTAAACAGTTTGAAGTGTGTGTGTGTGTGTGTGTGTGTGTGTGTAAATATAACCCAGTGATTCGTGTTGTTCATCCTCTGACTGTTTTTACTAACAGGTACAAACCTTGTTTAGTTTAAACACGTTCAGCTCCAAAGTATTGACATAAAATACTTTTACTTCCAAGCAGTACTTGAATACTGTGCCTGAGTAAAAGTACTTACATCGTCTTCCTTCGTCGTGTCCGTCAGACGCTGACCCGGTGGACTGTCCCGACTCGGTGCAGAGGTTCCAGGACGCGCTCCACGATGCGCTGCAGGAGTACGAGTCGTCCCGCAGAGAGCGCCACCGAGCGGGGCGGCTGCTCATGAGCCTCCCGCTGCTGCGACAGGCCGCAGACCGGGCGGTGCGGGCCTTCCTGCGGCTGCACCGCCACCGCCGCGTCCCGCTGCACAAGCTGCTGCTGGAGATGCTCGACGCCAAGGCCTGAGGCTCATCGGCACGTGACAGGAAACGATCCTCAGAGACTGATCAAAGCCTCCTGGTGATCACGTTCAGCCTTTCATCTGTTCAGAGAAGAGCTGAGGACATTAACGTTTCCACTGAAGCTGAATTCAATCTGAAACTCAACTGATGGAAAGTCCCCACGTGGTCTGCAGAGAGGGGGCCTCAGCCCCGAGTCTTCATCACCACCACCACCACCATCATCATCGTTCTTGTTGACTCGGACAAACAGAGAATTCATTTGAAGCCGTTTTAGATTTTACACGTCATGTTTTCTCATTTCGGAGACGTCATGTCGTCCATGTTTATTTGTCACATCTGTTCACAGCTGGATCCCTCAGCTCCGTCATCGTCTGACCCTGGACACGTCTCATGGATACTTCTCTGTGAACTTGTTCTCGGGTTCGAGTGTGTGGTCGTTAACTTTGAAAGGAGGGAACTTATTTTGTTGTTTGTCCAGAAACGATCGATCGTCGGCAGCTGAGGAGTTTGATGAGCTGTTTGTACGGAGGCTTGAATAAAACACGATTCTCGTCTTCATCAGTGTGATTTTATTTTTTATACAAACTGTTGAGACCTGAGATCAGCTGGAACAACACGTGACTGATGAGAATAAATACTGACTCTGTTCAATCACCACAGAAACACTTCAGACAGAAGGATGGTGCATTTGTGTGTCGCAGGAAACCTGGAAATCCTACTGAGAAAAAAATCTAATTTTAATCACAAGAAGAAATTGTTCTTTTCAGTTTAACGTTGGGACGTAACCAACAATCAGATTCATCATCTATTGAATATCAGATATCTCTAAACAATATATGGTGAACAACTCATTTACAGTTTCTATTCATTTTCTGTTAAACGTCACTAAACTATGGAGCCGTGGTGATGAGCTGATCCATTAATCAATGGACCGAATTCATCAAAACCTGTTTTCATAACTGACTTAACTCAGAGTTTTAGTATTTCCTGTCAATTGTTATAAAGTGGTAAAATAAAACAAACCTTTTAGCATTTGTCAATTCTTCATGTTAAGAAACAAAATATCAACATTAGTGGAAAATGAAAGACTGTGACACATGTTCACGTTTGACTCCGTGAAGAAAAGAACAGAGCATGAAGATGTTTTCTTTCATCACGGTTTGATAATTACATTTTATATTTTACTGAACCAAACATACAAATTAGAAAAATAAAGCTTCAATAAAAAACTGGTTTTAACAGACTCAGAGTCAGATCAGTCCGAGGAGGAAGAGATAAAAAGCTACAAAAACACAGATGAAGCTGCAGTAACTTGTTTACGCCACCTGGGGGCAGTGGCTCCATGTTTGGTCTCCACCTGATGAAGAATTCAACACCGGAATCCAGTGAATCACTGATTTCAGCTTCTCGGTCGCTGTGGCTGAAACGTTTAAAAAACAAAGAGGAAGAAACGATTTGTTAAACGTCGCTGGAACGTGACTCGAGTTTATCTGTCGTCTCCGACGGACAGAGTCCGACTCGAGAAGCGAGACAAGAACGTTGGAGGTCAGCTGGAAATCTTTGAAATTTTTGTCAGAGAACAAATTCTTCTCATTCTTTTTTTCAGGGTCCATTTGTCCAATCGGGACAAATTAATAATGATATTTATTTATTTTGAGCTTCTTGTGGTTCTGTGTGTCCCCTTGGCAACCGGTTGCTAGGTTACGAACTGTCGACGAGCCCTTTAACATTCTGATCATGTGAAAATGTATTTTTCATTTTTTAGCTGATTTGCTCTTTAGCGTCTGAGTCTCAGTCAGATCAACCGATCAGAAGCTGGTCTCGTTCATGTGTGGTTTGGGGCTGGTGGGGGGGGCAGCGGAGGGGCCGGTGGGGGGTGCGGCAGGGGGTCCAGCGGGGGGGCCAGTGGAGGGGTTGTCCGGACTTGTGGGGCTCTCTGGTGATGCTTGGATGTCAGCGGGAGACGGTGCAACGCTGCGGCGAGGAGAGACCTGGGTCTGAGACCGGGTTGGGCTTACTGCACAGGGGGTGGGGCTTGTTGGGGAAGTGGGCGTGACCTTGCGATGTGATGAAGAAGAGGATAATGGAGATGGTGACAGCGATGACAAGGATCCGGGGGAATGGCGAGCACCGGGCGACACAGAGAAGGTGGTGGGGGTCCTGAGGCCGAATCTGGCCTCTAACTCGGTGCACACTGCTAAGCTCCGCCTGATGCCCTCCGACCCCGACAGGACCCCAAACCCTGAGCTGGCAGCTGCCTCCGAACCCTTGGCGAGCTCCTGGCAGCGCTCCACGAAGCTGCCCCTGCGGACAGACCCCCCCTCTCTGTCCCCGTCTGGGTGTCTGTGTGGGCGGGGGCTGCCAGTGGAGTTGTGGCTGTAGGTGTGGCCGGGGACTGCGAGGGTCGGTCCAGCTCCGGCTGAGAGGACGGCGTCTCGTAGAGGTTTGGCTAACGGCACTGAGGACGGAACCTGACGGGGGAGGCTGCCGTGCAGAGAGGCAGATGAACCCGGAGCTCCGGCTCCTCGTCCTCCTGCAGACTGGAGCCGCTCCATCCTGAAGCCATCAGTGAACTGAGAGTGAAGACTGGAAGACAGGAAGTGAGGACAGGAAGTGAGGACAGGAAGTGAGGACAGGAAGTGAGGACAGGAAGTGAGGACAGCGACTCTTTAAAAAGTGATGTATTTATCATAAATTGTGAATACGACAGCTACCAAAACATTTAGATCGCCCCCTGGTGTCTGGATACAGTAAAGGTTATAAACCTCATCCATGTTAACAGATGGGACATGGACCAAACTAAAGAAGTAGACGTTAAATAAATGTTTAAAGATGTTTCTGTGATTTCAGATCGTTCTTCTCTCTCTAATGTTTGTTCAAGTGTTTCTGATCAGTTTGGTTTAATTAGTTATTGATGATATATTTGAGCTTAATTTGTGTTTGTGTGTGTGTGTGTGTGTGTGTGTACCTGCAGGTCGAGGCTCTCGGTGTACTGTCAGGAGTTCTGGTCAGTGCCAGGTCGCACTGGTCCAACAGCTCCAGCAGCTCCTCCTCTGTCGGCCCGCCCAGCGCTGTGAGACGACCAATCAGAGGTGGCGTTACTCTCTGACTGAATCACACTCAAAACAGTTACTCACAAAAATAACAGAGCAATGACAGAACATGTCCCTAATGGACAGACATTGAAGCGTCTGACCTCTGATGTCGACCTTGCCGGCGATCTCCATGGCGGTGGTCAGGTCCCACATCTGGATGCTGCCGTTGCTGTGGCCACTGAAGAGGTAGCGCCGCTGCCGAGAGCCGATACGACTCGAGCCCTCGCACTCGTGGACCATGAAGGCCGTGATGGAGGTGCCGTCCACTGAACGCACCTCACACACCCTGACACACACACACACACACACACACACAGATTGTTTCAATAACAGCGGTACTGATCAAATCCACTCAGGACGTCATATAAAAGCAATAAACGATAATCACACTGATTAAGTCTGAGCATCGCATCTGTCAATCATGAGACATGTGTCCCTCACCTCTTCCCATTGGACGACAGTCTGACGTACAGTTTATCTGTGTCTGGTACGACTCTCTGAATAAAAACCTGCTGATCGTCTCTCTCTCCGTACGGACCTGAAACACACATACACACACACACACACACACACACGAAAATACACATTTTAAGGGTCATTTCTTCCAAATCTCAACAAACTGATTCTTCCCTTCAGTCGTCTCCAGTCAGATATTTCGATCTCCTGTCTGAGAGGGAATGACCCCTGCGTGCATGTTCGTGTGATTGTGTGTGTGTGTGTGTGTACATTACCTATCTCTGTCCCGGCGCTGCAGCCTCCGTGTCCGTCGATGTCGTCCAGGCTGAGGATCTTGAAGGAGGTGAGCGGCGTGGATCCCGGCTGAGTGGAGATCATCCCTCTGAACCGAGTCACCGTCCACGTCCGAACGTGGTTGTTGTCAGCGCAAACTGGAAGACGACAAAAATAAGAATCTGTGCTGACAAACAAACACTCTGCTGACGTGTGTCACTCAAACGTCTCAAGACTCTGACCTGAAATGAGGTGTTTCTCCGACAGCATGATCTTGGTGACGGGGCTGCGGTGGACGGAGAAGGTCTGGAAGAGCTGAGGCCCCGAGCCGACGGTCTCCGGATGCTGAACGATGACTCGGACCGTCCCAGAGCTCGTCCCGTACGCGATCTCGATCCAATTCCCGCTGTCACCTGATCACATGGAATTGGTCGTGAGTGTAAGACGGTCGAGACGTCACTGATCTCTACTGTCTGTGTAAAAACTGTTTCTCAGAAGAACCCGTTCGATGATTCAGTGTTTTGTTTATCAATTTTAACTACATGTAAACTCTTCAGGCCTAAGATTCAGATCGTAGACAGATTCTAAAGAAGCTCTGTGGACTGAACAGAAGGAAGTGTTGTAGCTCCGCACTTGTTTTGGGAGTGAGGTAGACACTGAGGGCGGTGATGGCGTCTTCAGTCGGGTCTCGGTAGAGCTCCGTCACCAGCAGGTCGTTATCCTTCATCCTCAGAGGAAACTTCTGAACATCTGATGGAAACAAACAAACCAGGACCTCACAGACAGCAGCCACTGTTCAAACACAACTTTATTCATCTCATACTTCGGTAACAATGAATCAGTTGCTGCTCAGTTTGAAAATTAAAACCAAAGGACTGGCATCTGAACAGCTTTGAGCCGAACCCACCCACCACTATCGGTTCTTACCGATGTAGTAGATGGATCCATTGTTGCACCCGAGGATGAGGAAGGAGCCGGCGGTGTCGTAGCTGCTGATGGGAACAACATCCTGGTTCTGCACAGAGACGACAGAGAACGTCACAAATCATCTGCACGGTTCCGTGTGCTGTCAGTGAATCTTTGAACTGAGCAAACTCCGCCCACCTGCCAGTGTTTGGTGACGGCGTTCCACACTCCAACTTTCCCGCTGTGACTGGTGGCGATCAGCTGGTTACCAACGAAGAAGAGCGCCTCCACGGGCACGTTGAGGCTGAAGACGCCTGTGGGACGGAGACACGACCTCAGAACAAACCGTTGCTCTCATATTTGAATTGATTTGTTTATACTGTAAGAAAAACACTACGTACCGATTTCATTTCCGTTGCCATCTGGACAGATGGCCCACAGGATGATCTCCGTCACCGAGGCAACAGCTACCATCTTGTCGTTGTCTCCCAGCGAGCCGCCCATCACCTTAGCGTTGAGCGCAACTCTGTCGATCACCCAATCCAGACGAGGAGAGGTGAAGACCTGCTGCCACCCGGTCGACTCCTTCACCCTGAAAGAGAGAGAGAACAAAGATATGGGAATAATGTGAAATCAGGCTACAAACGTCAACGTGACGTCAAAAACTGAACTCATGATAGAAGTGATTCACCTGTAACACACGACAAACTGTGCGTAGGCCAAAGCAATCCAGTTATGATGACCACAGATGATCCGAACCATGCCAGAGTCTGATGACTGACCTACACACACACACACACACACACACGCACACACGCACGCACAGACACACACAGACACACACACAGGTGGAAATATATAGATCAATCATTGGGAACTATTTCCTCCGGCAACTCGATCCACATTTAAACCTGTGTTGTGTATTTGAGGCAGCAGGTCCGTGTGTGTGTCACAAACTGAAAATAAAGATGGACGACATGTCAGCTTCCAAAAGTGAAGCCAAAACACCTGCCCCTCCCCCTTGTGGCAGACTTCAGTACAGGCTCTAATAGGTTATTATTTGTCGAGATAATAAAAGGTCCTGGAGGAAGTAGAGACGTGTCATGATGTTTACGTTGGGGACACATTCTAATGTCAGGTGTGAACTGATACTGTGTGTGTGTGTGTGTGTGTGTGTGTGTGTGTGTGTGTGTGTGTGTGTTCACCTCCGAACGGCCTCTCTTCGATGCTGGCCCTGCCCATTATTCCAGAGTTGCCCAGGTTGGGGGGCATGGTGTTGCTGCGTCTGACCGGCGCTCTCTCTACAGGTACGACTCGGGAGCCCATGAACTGTGGCCCTGCCACGCTGTGCCGGTTACGACGCTTTGCTGGGTACACTGAGACAACACAGACAGGAAATGAAGCAGGGTTGAGTCTCAGCGAGGCGGGGGCAGGAGAAGTGTTTAGTTCAGGTTCCCTGAGGCGAAGTGAGCGGCATCACAATTTAGGTTAAAGTCTCGTTTCACAACAGAGAAGCATCTTCATCCACTTTCACTGTCAGACATGAACTCTGGACATGTTGTGTAGTCGGTGTTTGTGAAGCAGCAGAATGTCTGATTCGTTCACAACAACAGGAACATGTCGGGAACAGTTCATATCTGAAAGCAGCTTTATTAAATTTAGACATTTCCCTGAGCCATTGTTGAGGAGTGTGTCTCTGGTGGTCTCGGGTGTTTGTGAGGACAGGGTGTTCACCTGGTGGAGGCAGGTAGCCATTGAACAGCACGTTTCCACAGGAAGATCGGTCCAGCTCGTCACACAGCTGCAGTTTACGAACTAGAACAAAACAATTTCATGAGTTAATAGACTGAACGACACACTTGTAGAAAGAGTTGAGCCTCAGTGTCTCACCCAGCGGTGTGATGCCGTAGAACTCTGCCTCGTGCATGAGCATGTGCACGTTGATGGAGCGAGGATGAAGCTCTTTTGTCCGCAGGAAGTTGAGGATGGTAGCAAACAGAGAGGGGTCCCTGTCGATGAAGATCTACGGAGAGAGAGGAGGAACAAAAGGGAGGTTCACACACCAGTGTAACAAGGGTACACACAGACACACACACACAGACACACACAACTTACAGCTCCAGTTTCATCCTTCAGAGTTGAGATCCGACCGCTCAAAAGACTGAAGAGAAGAAGAAAACACAAACCCTCAGTTCAACTGAATTTTCCAGCAGATTGTTTTCTATTCATAAACGATCTTTAGTTCCATCTTCATTCCATCAATGTAAAACCATCAATATTCAGAGTTTGGCTTTGGCAATAACTGCACACAGAGAGTAACTGACCAACCTGGAGAAGAAAGAGTCCGGGACCCAGGTCAGCGTCTGTCGGGAGGTGCTGAACCTGAAGGAGAGCAGATATCAACTCTCTAGTATCAGAGTTACACTGGAGGTTTCTACCCTCTGTCAGTGTGGAGACAAGAAAACCTCCCCCACTGCCGGAGTCTCCTCAAGGCAGCACAGTGTAACATTATCTGAACAACAGCGCCCCCTGCAGTCACATGTGCTGATTCATTCGGGTGATGAAGCAGTTTCCATGTGTAGAAAAAAACAAAGTCTATTAAAGTGTTGAGCTCCGACTGTGTCGTCCCACTGAACTGAAACACACCTGAACGCTGGTTGTTACCCATGATCCTCTGCTTCCTGATATTTTGAAAGTTGAACATTGGAGATAAACTGTGGTTGTTAATGACTGATCTCAGTTCAGCTCCACTCTTCCACTGGAGCTGCTGGAGACTCTCAGGAGATGAACTCAGCGGTGACAGACTCAGGGAGCGAACCTCATGTTTTCCCTTTATCTGCATCTTGTTGTTTTAGTGGGTTTTACCCATCATGCAGTTGCCATAGAAACCGTGTGAACTAGAAACCTGAACTTCCCGGATGTGACCTCCTCCTGCAGTCAGACTGTCAGTGAAGCTCAGCTGAGCTACATGACGCTACATCCGGTTTAAAACCCATCTTTCAAAAGACGCTGGTGTTAAAAACATCTGTATCACAGCTGCTTTAAGTTACAGCGACGCCTAGCTTCACGTTGGTTATTAGTTCCATCATCGGACACAAGGAATGGCTTTGGCTGTGACCTGACGTTACTCTGATTACTTTTAGTTACGTTACTCTGATTACTTACTTTGAGTTACGTTACTCTCTGTGTAATGGATGTTTGATTAAAGTAAAGTATGTTGTGAATGAACAGAAAACAGTGATGCTAACAGTCTGTATCACAATGAAGCCACTCGACCTCAGAACTTAGTTAAAAGTATTTTAAATCGTTTTTAATTCACATACTCGATGTGTATTTACCGACGCCTCAGAGTATTTCAGTCACACCAAACTTTAACTTGGTTCCTGACGTTGGTGAGCTGCGGGACAATGACCTGTCCGATAATGGACGCCGCCGTGCTAGCCATGTAGCTGGTGGCTAACCGGGCTTCGCTCCGACAGGCTCTCACCTCTTCCCGCCGACGTTCAGGTGGATGATGTCCCCGCTCCTCGCCGTGTTCGCCATCCTGTGAAGAGTCCGCGGCTCCACAACAACAACACGTTTACATTCCGTCCATTTTAAGATTTCATTCCGTTTCCGTCCACAAAGTCTGTTTCCGGTCCGGCTCTCTGCAGCTTCCGGTGGCGCAGGGACATAAAACCCGCGGAGGAGTCACTGGATCAGGGAGCGAAAAAAAAACGAACCCTAAACCACGGACTGGAGTCACCGACTGGAACCGGACTACACGTGTTATTAATATATTAATATACTTAAATGTATCATGAGTGGTTTCAATAGACACAACTTTATTGTGAAAACATAAACAAATATATTTAATATGTGATAGTTATAACTTATATATATTTCATTGTATATGTTTAATTAAAGCACATGTACGTGTTTAACGTGACGTTAAATAAAAGATCCAAGTCAAAGTTTATTGTCGATTGTGCCACAGGACAGACACGAGGTACAAGTAGTGTTTCTATCTGAATCACAGTGCAAATATTCATGATGCAACATATAGTACACTATACGTACTCAAATGAAATATAAGTACACAACACATGAGTACTCAATCAAAAGGGGACAATGTAGAAAGGGTATGAACTGCAGTGACTGTAGCACAAACCAGAATTGTGCAAAATAGAATAAGCAGTACACAACCCAAACGTTTAACATTATTATCAGCGAGTACTTCAAGTCTTTAGGTAAAAGTACATAATCTTCTCTGTCATTGTTAGATGAATATATGTTTCCAAGGTTTCAAAGGTTTTATTTGTCATCTGCACAACAGATGCATCTACATGTTAAATCCCAGGCACCTCAAGCAGCTCAACATGCAAGTGTCATAAAATAAGAGTAACTAAAAATACAAATAACTTACACTAGTGCAAATGAAACAATAAGTACAAATGTCAGTACTAGTGCAAAAAAATTAAACATTATAAGGTGCAAAATAAATATATAATAAAATAAGGTGCTAAAGTGAGATATATACATGTCAGGATTTAGCAGCAGTTATGGGGAGGTGTGGACAGATACGAATTATTGCACTCATTATATTTTTATTGGTTGGAAATATGATGAATAGAAATGATAATGACAGAATGAGAATTATTGTAAACTAAATAAATAAATATAGTTCTTTGTGTGTATGAATATTATAATGTGTAGATAAATATGTTGTTTTAAACGGATGTAGTGACTTTCACAGAGCTCAGGAGCTCAGCAGTCTTACAGCCTGTGGGATGAAACTGTCCCTGAGTCCTCAGGTCTTGGTCCGGATGCTGCGGTACCGTCTGCCAGACGGCAGCAGAGAGAAGAGTTTGTTGCTGGGGTGATGGGGGTCTTTCAGTATCCTGTGAGCCTTCGTCCTACAACGCTGGGTGTAGAGGTCCTCCATGGATGGTAGCTCTGGTGATGTGCTGAGCAGTTTTCACCCCCCTCTGTAGAGTCTTACGGTTCAGGGCGGTGCAACTGTGATTAATAATATACGATAAAAACATCCCGTTGAATGTTTACGACAATAATAGCAGAAGTTTATAAATCCTAGCAGCAGTGAAAGCAGCGTCCAGCAGCTGCAGCTGTGCAGATGTTGTTTCAGCAGTGAAGAACAGAGATGCTCCACTTCCTCCTCTCTTGTCACAAATCTTCCTCCGCTGGATTCCACTTCCTGTCATTCTCCTCCAGAGCAAAGCAGCATGGGAGGAAGACACACGCAGAACACACACACACACACACACACACACACACACACACACACACACACACACACACACACACTTTAACAATAGATAGAACACTGAAGGCAAAATCTCTTTTTAAAGTTTAACTTTAACATTTGTTAAAGTTAAACTTAACTTTAACAAATGTTGCATGTAGTTGTGTTGCATGATTCGTGGGACAAATCTTAATCTTAATTTCACCACTGCTGTCGTTTGTCTGGGATGGAAGGACGGCATTGTCCGTCACAGTAGGAGGAGCCTTGGAAATGGGACTCGTTCCGCTGCTGTCTTTTTAAAATGTATTTTAATTTCTCTCTTAATGCCCTTTTGCTGCTATAATGTTTGAATGTGTGGGATGAATAAAGTCTATCTTATCTTATCTTATCTTGAAATTCAGCCTCTGAACTAAACTACACCCTCTAGTGGCTGTTGTTAGTATGACTCTTCACCTAAACGTATTCACTTCTTAGATATATTTTCAAAAACGTCTCCTCGTGATTTGAATTTTATGGTTTTGAACCTAAACCACCTCAGCCCTGTGAATTGAGCCCACTTTTATTTAACCCCTGTTAAACTGGGAGGGAGGAAGTGAGGGTGTGTGTGTGTGTGTGTGTGTGTGTGTGTGTGTGTGTGTGTGTGTGTGTGTGTGTGTGTATGTGTGTGTGTGTTGGGGGGGCCTAAAAGTAGAAAGATGTGAAGCTAAAAAAGAACAAAGATAGAAAGTCAGTCTGAAACACGTCCTGTTACCAGAGAGGGAGACGCTTCACGATGAGACTGAAACAACAGAGAGAATCATCGCTGCTAAAAAAAGAGACGAGACTCAGCAGAACTTTGAATTCAAAGGTTAAAAGGTCGTCATGAAAACAAACTGTTTCTGTAGATTTACACGTTGAAACAGGAAGAATCAGGCGAAGAGCACAGACAGAAATATATAGAGAGAGAGAAGAGAGAGAGAGAGAGAGGAGGGACGATCAGACAGGAAGTGGAACTCCTCCACACTTAAAACAGCTCCGACCAACACTTTACCTTTTCATTACACAGCTGTAGATCACATGTAGAAGTCAACATCTGGATGGAAACCTGAGTGAACATCCGCCTGTTGGTGAGTGAACTCTTCTTCAATAAACATGTTTGATTCTGAGGCTTCACACGTTACTGAAAAACTCTTTTTCTCCTGTTTCAACTCGGATGTGATGAATTAAAGCAAACGAGCGGAATAAAAGATAAAGAGTGAAAAACACGAGGCAGCCGGAACATTTCTGTAAAACAGCGGCTGATACCAGTTCAACTCTTTTCTTCCACCAAAAAACATAGAAGCTTGAAAACAAAAATGAAATCACAGGCAGTAAAGTGAAGCTTCATTAACATGTAGGACAAATGATTTTAGGAATAAAGTCACAACTAAAATGAATAAAACTTGAATAGATGAGAAACAGAATTAAATGTTAATGATACATTTCACTGTGAAATGAACACAGAAAAAATGAATCATCATTAAAAGGTGAAATGATTAATTGTCTCCTGAGGATCCGTCCTGTTTCTTGTTAGACCTGATGAAGCTGCACTTCACTGACACACAAATGACATTATCATTACTTTATTATTCACACAAGAAGAACAAAATGAAATTACAGCTCATGATACTATTGTTACGTTCAGTATGTGGATATAAAATCTGTCTACCGCTCGTTCTGCTTCGGGGGAAATGTCACATAATATAAACAGTTTGATGGAGAGAGAGGGAGAGAGAAGCTGCAGGAGCAAAATCAAACAGAAATATTTATATTCAGGATTGAACCTTCGAGAGCAACAGTCACTGACTCATTCAATTTCTATGAATTATAGTTCATCTTATTTACTGAACAACCAACAGTTCTTTTTAGTTCCTGAATGAATCAATGAGTCTTGTGTTATTACAATTTATATTGTACCACCTAATGCTGAACGTAACATCTGTTAAAAAGAGAAGTTCAGACGAGCAGCCGCGGGTTTCGATTGTTAAAGAGGTTAAAAGACCAAAGATTCACTTCTTTCTTCTCATTTAATGATTTTATTCTGAAAATCCATCTGCACCCTTTGTGAAATGTTTCCTCCAGATTTAATTACAACTAAAGTTCCTGTCATCAACGTTTTCACCTGGAAGTCTCATGACTGTTGTTGAAGAGTTTAACTGGAATCAAAGGAGCTGAAGAACTTTTATTTTGTGTTAGTGAACTGACCTGATAACTGATGAAGAGCTGAACGTGACTCCGCCTTCAACACATTTCCTGTCTGTGGGTTTTAGGACGGGTAGTTTCGATTCTCCAGTAGTAATCTGATTACTTCCACTGATCAATGAGGTAATCTGATTATTTAAAACTACATCTTATATAAGAACTGATAAAAGCTTTTGTGAGAGTAATGAAAATAAAAAGTAAAATCATGTCAGAAATGTAGTTGGTGAAGTACAAGTACCTTGAACTTGTACTTCAGTACATTCTCCTGCAAATGATCTCAGCGACGTCCAGTGATTCACGTTTCAGCAGGAAAAGAGAAACGAACTGAAAAACTGGAATCGTCCTCGGTCCTCCATGTTTCTAATGTGGCTGAAGAAAAGATTGTGATCTGATGGGGCAGCGGCGACAGTCCGTCAAGTTCTGGGTCTGAGGAAGACTTTGGTAACGTGTCACATGTCTCGGTCAACGAGACGTTTAAACGCTCTGTAATGACGTCATATTAAATACAGAGCAGAGATTGATTTATTCTTATTAACAGTCATGTTCTACACAAATATAACAAAGGCGACTATGTTCCTCTCAAGATGTTGATGAATTTCAGAATAAACTTTCTTTGTCCAACTCCTGTGTTGCTTCCTCCAGTGGTTTGTAAGACACCATCATCTGTGGAGACTTTTGATCCATGTTGTGAGCCGAGTTGTTTGACTTCCTGTCTCTGACTAGTTGCTCTTGTCAGAGGAGCTTGTATAAATATATAAGGTGAATCAGAATATGAACAGAAACGTTCCGACGTGTTTCAGTAAAATGGGAAATCAACACATTTTTGTTCCGAGCAGCTGAAGTTCTGTCTGTTTACGAAGCGACGGCGTCTTCCAAACACGCCACAGCTGTTTCATGAGAACTGATCCGCTCAGTATAAACACAGGAGATCAGCACAACGTGATCACTGTCACCTTCACCGAGGGTTTCTGTTCAGTCCCTGCGGATCTCTGTAGTTTACCTGAACTCACAACACAACACGAGGTGTGGGGGACGGAGGTTGAGGTCAGAGTCACAGTCGTGCTCGCTCTGGACCTTCGGCTGAGGTCCAGGCGTCCTCTGCCTGATCCTGCGGACCACAGTTGGCAGCAGGTTCAGGCCTCATCCTCACATTCTGCTGCAGATTCGTTCTTTTCTGTCAGGACGTAGTTTTCTCTGGTTCCTTCTGTCACATGACCTCTGTCCAGAGGAAAACGAGCCTCAGCTTCCAGAGTAGAAACAACCCGGAGAATCAAGTGTGACTGACCCTGTTGTGTTTATGTGGAGGAGAAATAAAACTGAAGCTGTTTACACTGACACACACACGCCCAGTGCACGTGAGTGGTCACGTGATCAGTGGACATGTGGACAGAGATTGTTCTTTAGAATTTAATGAACTGGTTTGTACCTGATGGAGGAAATGTCCACGTTGTTATTTCTCACACTAAGAATTGTGGGATAGGTTTGGTCACAGTGATGCAGCGGAACACATCCGTGCGTTTCTATTTCAAGCTATAACGGGTTCTCCGGGTGGATCCTCCGACTGTGTCAGGACGGGGTGTCGTCCTCCTGTGTCACCGCTGACTGTTTTCATTAGCGTGGATGAAGGAGCAGAGAGTGTGTGTTGGACTGAGATGAAGCAGAAGCAGGAGGGAAGTGTGTGAACAGCAGGACAAACTTCTGATTTGTGCACATGGCTCAGTGTACACAGAGCTCAGCTAACAAAGAATTTCAACAGAACAGGAAGAACGGGAAGGGCTTCTGTTTCCATGTCAACGTGACGGAAGTTACAGTGTGAACGAGAGTCAGCTCGTTAAAGAGAACTGAATCGATAAAGTTTTATTTTCTTAAGAATTCAGATTTTATATTGGCATTGTGAAAATCACCAGTGGTTCTCTGAAGGGGAACATGAACCTGATGTTATCGCATGGACGTCTCACTGAATACGTCTGACCAGGAGGTGGCACTGCAGAGGACCAGCAGTCAGGAGACTGTCCTCTGTGTCTGTCCTCCGTGTTTGTCCTCTGGGGACCTCAAACCTCTGCAGCAGTTTATCTCTGATGATTGGACAGGTGGTCACCAAGGCCTCTGGAGTTCATCCTCCAGGAACAAAGTCAAATCCCAATCTGAACAAAACATATGATTTGATCCCAGAAGAATTCGTCACAGTTTGTTGGTTTGAGTCTGAACGAGAGAATCTCGAGTCGCAGCTCAAAGTCATGTGACTGTTCATTCACGCTCTCCTCTGAAGCTTCTGTTCCTCCAGATGTGACCTCGATGTTCTGTTGGATTTCGTTAAAGTCACACAACATTTCCGAGGTTTTCTGACTTGATGGCGTCGATGTCAATTCTCATTTCTTCAGATTTTTCCAACACCACATGAACACACGGTTATTCTGCAGAACTAAGCAGCTGACGACCACGAGCTAATTAGAGCTAATTAGTTAGTTCAGAACAGATGATCTCCTGATGACGTGACTCCACCCACCAGGCTCAAAACTTTCAAATCCAATCCATCCCATAGTCTGAGCGATAGATTCCTTCTTGTAAAAGTTGTACATTGACTTGATGATCATGAGAATAAACAAATCCAGAACATGCAGATTTCATCCTAGATTACTGATTTGGTTTGAACTGTTTTGTGTTTCCAGGGATGGATCCCTTCAACGTCAGCTGCCCCCCCAACAACCAATCAAGCTTGCACAGCGCCTTCTCCCGACAGGTGCTCCCTCCGCTCTATTTCATCATCTGCGTCGTGGGCCTGTGCCTGAATGGCGTTGCGGCCTGGATCTTCTTCAGAGTCCCCAGTGACTCAGGTCTGGTGGTCTACCTGAAGAACATGGTGGTGGCTGACCTGCTCATGCTCGCCACCTTCCCCTTCAAGCTGGCGTTGCAGCTGGGTCTGGGCGGCTGGTGGATCCATGTGGTCAACTGCCGCTACACCGCCGTGCTCTTCTACTCCTCCATGTACGTGGGGATCGTCTTCATGGGCCTCATCAGCCTGGAGCGCTATGTCAAGATTGTCCGACACACCTCCTCCTCCTCCTCCACCTCCTCCTCCTGCAGGTCCAGGTTGGGGAGGGGCTCTGCGCTGCACCTCCTGCAGAGTGTCGGCTTTGCCCGGGTGCTGGCGCTCTTCACCTGGAGCCTTCTCCTACTCTGCAACCTGCCCAACGTCATCCTGACCAGCCATCCGGCCAATGAGATGAACTTCTGCGACTGCATGAAGCTGAAGACGGACCTGGGCAAGCAGTGGCATCAGGTGTCCATCTTCTTCAACGGGTCGCTGTTCTGGGTGACACTGCTGGTCCTCGCCTTCTGCTACGCCTCCATCGCCCACCATGTTTACCAGTCGTACCGTCGAGTGCAGCGCAACAACAGCAACGTCTGCCGTAAATCCAACCGCAGCATCTTCAGCATCCTGGCGGTGTTCGTCGTCTGCTTCGTGCCGTACCACATCTGCCGCGTGCCGTACACTCTCAATCAGAAGCAAGGATCGGGCCTCTCCGAGGCCACCCGCTTCCTGCTGTTCCAGCTGAAGGAGGGGACTCTCTTCCTGTCTGCGCTCAACGTTTGTCTCGACCCCGTCCTCTACGTCCTGATGTGTCGGACCTTCAGAGAGTCGCTGCTGAGGAAACTGTCAGGGAGGGAGAGGAGGAGATCCCTGACCACCAACCACAGTCTGAGCAACATTTAGGACAAGAGAGGAAAGAGGAGAAGAAGGGAGACAAGGGAGGAGCAAGAGGAGAGGAGCAGGAGTGGAGTCATGGGAAATGAGAAAACCGACAACAGGAGAGGAGAAGAGACAAGAGGAGAGGAGACAAGAGAAGAGGAGACAAGATATGGGAATCAGATAAAGAAACAAGAGAGGATGAGAGGAGACAAGGGAGGAGCGAGAGGTGAGGAGACCAGAGAAGAAGAGATGAGAGGAGACAAGGAAACAAGAGAGGATGAGAGGAGACCAGGAAAGAAAGAAAGGAGAGAAGGAGCTTCCTAACCACAGCCCAGAGTCTGAGCCACATTTTGACTAAGCTTTGTTAAATCTCACAAGTTTATATAAAGAGTTCATGAAAAGAAGCTGATTCTGAAAGTTAAACCACTTTTATTCAAGAAGTAAATCACTGAATGTGTATAAATGCAGAATAGTGTATTTATAATGGTAGTTAATGAAATAACAGTAAATGATTGTGTGATGAAACAGAGGAGCTGCATGTGAAAAAGAAAAGACGATGCCACTCTGTGGTTTCTGCGGATGTGATGTGAAACAGGACTCTGATGACAGGGCATCAAACGTGTGACACCAGATTCTGCTGTAGTCGTCTCTCTGGTGTGAAGAACCTGAATCATTCAAAGACTGAATTCTAATGAATTCAACTGAGTCTCTTGTTTCCTGTGAAGCCACAGAAACACTCGACTTCTTGTTTCATTTCCAGCTGGTGAAGTTTTTCATAAAGTGTTGATATTAAAAAACAATGTGTGTTATTGTGTTTTGTTCTAAACCCGGACGTTTCCGATTAAACATTTCAATCGTAATTATTTTATATTGTTATGTCTGCGCTGCCCTCTTGTGGTCACACTAATTAACACGTTAAGCATTAAGCATTTATTTTAAAAGTGAGCACAGGAAGTGAACCCTTACTGCCCCCGCCCCCACGGTCCCCGATTAAAGTAGTGTAGTGACCGACTGTGGCCACTGGGAGTAAAACCAAAACAACCACACTGAGGAACTGCACATGAAACCATAATAACATTAAAACCTTTAAATGACAAAAATAAAAAGCGTTCTGACGCAATATCTTGCCCAAGGACACTTCGGCATGCCGATGGGGAAGACCGGGATCGAACCACTGACCTTCTGGGTAGAGGACGACCACATCATGTGTTTTCAGGTGTGTTAGTGTGGACGGAGATTATTTGTGATACAGAGCTGAAACACTTCAGCCTTTTAGCCTCTTTTAGTTTCTTTTAGTTTTTGTCTCTGCACTAATCACAGAGACTTATCACGTGAACGTGACGGACAGATGAGCAGCAACAGTTCGAACTACATCAACCTTTACCGCCGCTCTTCTTCCTGCTCAGTTCGTCCCGACGCGATCACGGTGCAGGAGGAAGTCAAACTGGTTCTTGCTGACAGACGCAGACAGGTGATGTGTTGGAACTCGTGAACTTCTGCTTGACTAAAGTATCGATAGAACAATGTGCTTCATGTAGTTTAAGCTTTGACAGTTATTAACTTATGAGGTCAGATAAATGTAGCAAAGTACGAGAACTTTAAAAAACAATAATCAGTTATAATAATAAGTTAAGATAAGATAAGATAAGATAAGATAAGATAAGATTATCCTGACTTTCCCATGGGGAAATTTACCGTCTTAAACAAAAGAACTTTGCAGGTTTAAAAAACTCAAATCATTACTAATGCCGTGTTTCTCGTTTTATTCTGCGTCTTGTCTCATCTTGTGATTTCAGGTCGGATCAGTGCAGCTTCATCACCAACGGATTTAAGGTTCTTGGCTTCTCAAGGTTGTTTAATACGACTAAGCTTTGCAGTAAATTAAGAGAGTGCGCCCCCCAAAGGCCTGGATCCTATAGTCTGGAACCACAGGTGAATTTTCATGTGTGAACTGTCCTCAGACGAATATGGTCAAAGTGGCTTGGACAGTAAGTTGCTGCTTGTTGTTGATATTTGAACTAATACTGAAATCATGAATATTTGTCTGATACACAGCGTTTAATATGTCGTCATTCCTCGGACTGTCCTCCAGCGTCTCTGACCTTATTGTGGCTGAACAGATGTGCTCTGTGGTTCATGTCTCTTTACGCTCAGCGATGGTTTCTGTCAGTTTCCTCTTTAACCACTTCCTCTCATCTGTTCATGTGTGATGTTGGCTCTCTTCTTGTCTGTGAACAGACAAAGGACTGACTCCAGTCTGTCAGCAACAAGATGAACGGCAGCAACGCGACAGGCTGGGATCAGGTCGGCACCTCGGCCCAGGTTGTCTTCGTGCTCGTCTACAGTCTGCTGTTTCTGGTGAGTAGCGATCGGCACAATTATTTAAAGAATTGACTCAAATGGAACCCTGCCTGTCAATGTTTGAAATCATCCTGAGGTCTTTGTGCTTCTCCTGCAGGTTGGTTTGATCCTGAACGGCTTCACCCTGAAGGTTTACTTCTGCAGAGCCCGGCAGCAGACGAGCAGCAGCGTGACCGTTTACCTGAAGAACCTGGCGGCCTCCGACTTCCTGATCAGCCTCAGTCTGCCCATACGAATCATCCACTTAACATGGAACTCCGTCCCCATCCACCAGCTCTACTGCAACTTTGGTTCTGTCGCCTTTTACCTCAATATGTACGCCAGCATCCTGTTCATGGGTTACATCGCCGCTAACAGGTGGGTTGGACTGACTCCGCAGTCGAATGTGTTGATGTTCAAATGACTGATGCTCAAAGACACAATCAAAATCTACTATTTCAAATGTAAGAACCAGTTTGTACACGTGCAAACAGCAGCATTCACACATCATCACTCACCTGCAGAATAAAACAGGCGGAGAATAATACCCAGAATTCCTAATGAACATTCTTGAACTTCTATAGAAAAATCTCCAGACTTTAAAACACACATTAAATCAAGCTGTTACCAAAACCTCGGAATGTGGAAGTTGTCGTTTTCAGATGCCAAAATAAAATGTTGAGGTCGACCTGATACAGAAACGTTTATTAAAAGAGCTTCAGCTCAATCTGATCACAGATTCTACAGCGCCCCCTGGTGACATTCGGGCCACAAGATAAAAATCCTTATAATGATATTATTAATAATGAACCTGTCGTTATACTTGTTTCTGTTTTTACTGACGACAGCAGGTGAACTGAACTGAAATGTTTCCATTCATCACATGATGGAGGAAACGTTTGTAATCACCAGTCAACAAACACATTGGGTCGTATTTTCACGAACGTGCGGTTCGTACGGAACGTGACTCTGTTTGGTATT